>NW_019385264.1:26977-108755 GCF_000671375.1 Centruroides sculpturatus
TGTAGTGCTTTGGAATTATCTATACAATTGTTTGTCAAAGAATATTTTAATAATTGGTTGGTTTTAGTATGTTTATTATACACGTGTGTGGAAAAGTTTCTTAAACTTGTAAGTATAAGTATTGTTTAAGATATTACTTGTATTAGCCTTATATTGTTTTGTACAAAAAAAGATAATTGTAATTTTAGGATTCCTACAAATGTGTGCAAAGTTTACCACCCCTACCCATGGAAATATCATTGTAATTACCACCGGCGGTTATTGTAAGTTTTTCTCCAAAATTTATAATTTTGGTGTAGATATACATCTATGTCGTGTTTTAGTTAAACATTTTACGTTCTTTGTCATTGTTTTAGCACTGAAGAGGGACTGGAAAATATTAGACCAGCCCGAAATGCATTTGATGTAGTCTTTACAAAATAAATTTAATTTGCCAATAAAATTGCTGTGAGATTTGTCTACCAAGAATAATTTTGGATTACAGAGACTAAAATCGTCATATTATTTACAGTCATTTAATGTCGTTAGAAGAAAAAATTAACCATTATTTCCCTGACATATCAGTTGATTTGTACAACTGGATTTGAAATCCTTTTTTAGAGACAACATCAGAAATAAGTAAGTTCAGTCTTGCAGAAGCCGAAGAATTAATTGTTATATGTAACAATCGTATGTTAAGATTGAAACATTCAGAAATGAGTCTGAATTCATTTTGGAAAACAATTATGAAGGAATATCCCAATATAGGATTCAAAGCACTTAATATTTTATTGCACTTTTCCACGTCGTATCTCTGTGAAGTGGGATTCTCTACACTTGTAAATATTAAAACAAAGAAGAGAGAAAGACTAAAGACCCTTGAAAATGAGATGAGGGTATGTCTTTCAAAAACACAACCTAATATCAAGGAAATATGCAAACACCATCAGGTACATACTTCACATTAAGTTCACATTTTATCACCAGATACCTTTATAATAACAACTTTTATTTTGAATATTTTTGTGTTGTTTGGAAATATACTTACTTACTTTAAAAAACTTTTATTTTTTTCAAAGACTTTTCATCCTTCATATCTTTACTAACTGTAAAAAAGAAAAAAATAATAATAATAGGGGTGCCGTGAATTTTGTTTAATTTAATAATTTCAGTGTGCCACCAGACAAAAAAGTTTGAGAAACACTGGAGTAACCCAACGATATTATAAAGCCATAATACCAGTGGAGATACAGTAAAATTCAGGAGTTATATGTTGGATATGACAATGATACAGGATGCAGTACATAGAATACCCATATAACAGTAGTAACAATATACAAAAAAATATAAGTAGATAAAAACAATAAAATTGTGTGCAGAATAATGAAAAGAGAACAACAAAAAACAAATGTCCTGGGATGTTAATAAGAGTCCAGAATTTGAAGATTCAATTGTTGCAATGAGAACACAAGCAGGAACCAAAAGACCAGGGAGAGGAGGGAGACCAAGCCAGAACAGGCAGAGTTAATTCAATTTGTTTATACCATGAGCAAATTCCACAAGGGCCCTGTAGATACTTTTATTATCCACGAGGGTCTTCTGAGGGTGCCAGTGGTAGTTTTCATTCTGACTGGTCCTGATGATAGTCTTTCTTTGAGTCACATAAAGCGGGCAGTAATAAATTATGTGTATAGGATCCTCTTCTTCGTTGAGCTGGCAAGTACACAGACTGTTAGTCTTGTAGAGAAACCTACGTAGGTAAGTATTGAGATTGCCATGCCCAGTTAGAAGCTGAGTCAACTGGAAAAATGGAATGATATGCTTGTTTGTACTTCTAAGTTTGACATTGGGGATGAAGCTGTGTGTCAGACTGCCGGTGTTGCTGCTATCCCATCTGTTTTGTCAGGCATTCCAAGAATCTAATCGGATCTGATTCTTGAGCTAGAAAGGTGGAATTTTGCTAAATGAGCAGTGATGTATTCTATAAGGAGCTGTGCAGGCAAGAAGGTCTGCCCTCTCATTGCCCTGAATGTTTGAGTGCCCCTTCACCCAGATAAAGTTAATGCTGATATTATTATATATAGAAAGAAGAATGTTAACACTATCATAGATAATTGACAATTTGATGTTCATATTTTTGAGCTAAGTTCCTGATGTCTGACAAGATGGAGACACTTTTCAGTTTGCTGGAATGAGCATTGTTTTTAATCCATTTGATTGCATTGAAAATTGCCAGAGATTCTGCTGGATTAGCGAAACAGTGATCGGCCAGTCTGAATTGAGCCTGGTAAATGTTCTTGTTGTTCTTCATTACAATTAAAGAACCAACCAACCCCTTTGTCAGATTTAGAACCATCCGTAAAGATACAGTGATACAAAGAGATGGTTGAGCCATCTAGGCAGAACAGGTGGTCTATAGAAGTACTTGGATGAAGGAAATGGTGCTGCAAATGCTGATCTAGGCTGTGTTATGCAATGAGAGTAGCGATGTTTGTAGCAAGAGTGCTGACCCTAATGTCATTAATGTTAGTGTTATAAGAATCAATTAATAAGAAATGGTGAGTTGTTGTTGGCTAGTTTGTGTAGATTGTATTTCCATACTTTCTCCTTTACTATGAGATCAATGGGAAGAAGGTCCACAATGACAAGGATGGCATCAGTGGGGGCAGTCCTGTACACCTTGACTACTGAGATTGTCGATAGCCTCTGTGCTGACAGCAGTTTCCTCTTGATGTGTCTCTTATCTATTGTGGTACCCCAGATCTCTGACCTGTAGGTAATAATAGGTTCAATGCCATCAATGTAGATTATCCTACTTGCCTCACTGCCTTATCTCCACCGATTCCTTGCAATAGAGGCTAGCAAGTGCATAGCACTTACAACCTTGTTATAAATATAATAGACATGTTGTTTCCAGTTTAGTTTATTACCTAGGATATCACCTAAGTATTTTAACAAATTGGTATTCTTTATTCTGATGTCATCGATTTTAATAGTTGGTCCTTTCTTTAGTGGAATGGTCTTAGGAAATACAATACACCTGCACTTGTCTTAGTTAATAATAAGTTTGTTACTTTAACTCCAACGTAATATACTCCTTAAGATTTCGTTCATCCTGGCTTGTAAGATCTCCCGGTTCTGGTGAGAGATGATGACAATAGTGTCTTGGCAAAACCTTGGAAATGGGCATTGTAAGCCTGGGGGATGGTTTGTTGAATATTGAGGAGACCATTGTACATAATGTTCCATAGAAAGGGGCCTGACCTGGAGCCTTGGGGCAGCCTCTGTTGACATATTTTTGTAAGAAGTTGTTGTTATTGGTAGAGACTATGATTTGCCTGTTGGATAGATAATTTTTCATGAGGTTGTAGATGTTTTTTGGACAGTCAAATTCTTTGAGAGCAACCAGAATCACAGGCCACCAAGCATGGTCAAAAGCATCCCTGTAATCGATGGAGACCATCATGCTGTGTTCCCATTTATTCTTGGCATTCCAGATATAACTGGTAATATAGTCAAGAGCCATAACCATATACTTGCCCCTCCTGTAGCCATTTTGGTTATTATTTAATTTGTTAAACTTTTTGCAGATATATTGAATCCTATTTATCATTAAGGCATCCAAGACCTTGCCTATTACTGGCAGGAGGGAGATTGGATGATAATCAGAAGATTTGGTGGGTTGTTTGTTTTTTGGTATAAGCTTTATGGTTGCCTTTTTCCAGGTATTTGGAAAAATCCCTAGTTAAAGACACTTATTAAGGAGTACGTGAAACATGACAGGAAATGCAGAGTAAGCCATCTTAGCCATCTTAGAAATGATCCTGTCAGAACCAGTGCCTTCTCAATTAATTTGCAGAATTCCCTTTCGATTTCATGAACAGAGAAGGGAGTGTCATTTTGGGTACTCAGGTTGCATACAGATTTTACATGAATAACTTTACAATGTTGATGTTTATTGTTGATTTTTGTCAAATGACAAAAAAACAATGACAGAGCTCTCTTGCATGTGCACAGTTTAAATAAACCATTCCTGATACTTTTTGATCACAGAAGTATATCGAACTATTTGAGAAATTAACAAAACTGAATGTCAATTTGAGGCCAACAAGTATTATGACTGATTTTGAATTGGCACTTATAAACAGTTTACAAAAAGCTTTCCCAGGTTGTGAAATTAAATTATGTTTCTTTCATCTAAGTCAGAACATCTATTGGAAGATTGAAGAGAATGGTCTACAATAATACTATCAAGAATACTCTGACTTTGTACTACAATTAAGAATGGTCCCAGCTTTTACATTTGTTCCAACATACAAAATTGTCAGTGTTTTTGAGGAATTGTCTAAATTTTTACCTCCAGAACTTACACACCAGTCATGGATTATTTCAAAGATTCCTGCCAAATATAAACTGCAACTGTGGGTATTCAAAATTCACACAAAAACCTTTGTTAGCAGAAAAACTGTTTAATTATAAATGTTTTCAGCCTTTTTTTAAAGACAATCTTCAGGTAAAATACAGAATCAAATAAAATGAAAGATTAGAATATAATATAAATGCTTTGAAACTGCAAAGGCAAATGAATTTAATTTCAATTTAAAAAATTAAACAAAAGAATAAAAATATGACAAATACAAATATAAATGAACAAATAACTAACTTAAATAAAAGTCCTTTCAATTGCTTAGAACAGGGCTTCTTAAACTTTTTTTATTCACAACCCCATTTATGATTGCGATTTTTTTCGTGACCCAAAAAAATATAAAATAAAGATATACAGTATACAAATTTGGAAAAACAATAATGGTATACTACCACAGTTCACTCTTGTGTTACAATGGAGCAGAGACAACTGAATACACCGAAAAGCGACAATACTACACTAGTTCACAGTACAATCAGTGTTGCTGAATCGTTGTCTCGCTGCACCAGAAGTGACACAAAGTGCAACTCACGAAGCCTATGACACAAAGCGTGCCATTTTCAAACTCTCACAAATTATTTTCAATANGTGAAGATTCTAATGATCAAGAAGTGGTTACTGGTAGCAAAGCTAAGGAATCAATTAGCACTAGTAAATCATCAAAAACTGAGAGCTCTATTAGTGAAGATTTGACTATTTTTAACATTGAGCAACAAACAAGCACTATTGAAACAAAAGTAACAGAAACAATAAGTTCTCGTAAAAATGTTGCATTAAAAAAGAATGTAAAAACTCACTTATATTAAGACAGTTACCTAAAAATGGGATTTATCTAGTGTGGTGATAAATTAATTCCAGACCAAAATGTATTGTATGTGCTTTGGTTTTATCAAATGAAGCTATGGTTCCCAGTAAACTATTGCAGCACTTCTCCACAAAATATGATCATTTGTCTAAGAAACCTCTTGAATATTTCAAAGATCTGATAAAATTACAAGAAAAACAAAGTAAAAGTTTTGTAAAAAAAATATACAATTGCTGACCATGTTCAAGAAGCCAGTTATTTAGTCACAGAAATAATCGCAAGAGAAATGAAGCTTCATACTATTGGTGAAACTTTGATTCGCCCGGCCTGTACAGCAATTGTGAGAACAATTTTTGGTGCTGAAGCAGAAGAAGAAATAAAAAAAAGATTCCTTTGTCAAATGACACTATGAGTAGATGTATTAGTGATCGATCAGTTGATATTGAAAAATCAGAAAAATAATTGAATCAAAATTATTTAGTTTGCAGTTGGATGAGTCAACTGATATCGGTGGTAAAGCACAATTACTTGCCTTCACTCAATTTATTGAAGTTGATGAAATTTTGGAAGAATTTTTATGCTGCAAGGAATTCAAAAAAACTACGACGGGAAAAGATGCTTTTGATATCATGAACACATATTTTAATACAAATGGTCTATCTTGGAAATCTTGCGTGGGTGTATGCACAAATGGTGCCCCTTCAATGATTGGAACTATAAAAGGATTTATTTCATATGCTACAAAGGAAAACAAAAACATTGTCACAACTAACTGCTTCATTCATTGTGAATTATTGGTAGCAAAGACAATAGGCCCTGAACTCAAAAGAGAGTTAGAAGAAATCATTAAAATGGTTAATTATATCAAAGCTAGACCATTAAAATCACGTATATTTGCAAAACTATGTGAAGAGATGCAATCTCATCATAATAACCTGCTTCTTCATTCCAAAATGAGATGGCTTTCGAAAGGTCGTGTATTAAATCGTGTTTTTGAACTTAAAGAAGAAATATTAATATTTTTTCACCACGAAAACAAACAAGAATTTTGTGTATTATTACAAAATAATTCTTGGTGTTCCAAACTAGCTTATTTAACAGACATATTTGATCACCTGAACAAGTTAAACTCAAGCATGTAAGGTAGAAATGAAAATATTTTAACATCTGTAGATAAAATTAAAGCTTTTAAAGATAAAATAAAAATGTGAAAGATAAAAGTAAATGCAAATAATGTAGAAATGTTTATTCAAGCTTCCAAAGGAAAAATTTAACAATACAGATTTGCAAAAACTTATTTACAGTCAAAATATATATAAATGGTTTGCTGTATATTAGTTAATATGACGATTTTAGTCTCTGTAATCCAAAATTATTCTTGGTAGACAAATCTCACAGCAATTTTATTGGCAAATTAAATTTATTTTGTAAAGACTACATCAAATGCATTTCGGGCTGGTCTAATATTTTCCAGTCCCTCTTCAGTGCTAAAACAATAACAAATAACGTAAAATGTTTAACTAAAACACGACATAGATGTATATCTACACCAAAATTATAAATTTTGGAGAAAAACTTACAATAACCGCTGGTGGTAATTACAATAAGACTGGTGAACAAATTAATAGCAATATTTATACAGAATTAAATAATGATCCCTATGAGGATATGAAAAAACAAATAACAAAATTAATTAAAAAAAGTTATACTAATAATAATATAAGTAATACAGATAAAAATTTTATTCTGGATCCTAAAAATAATAGAACCCCAAAACTTAATATTAGATTAAAAACACATAAAATAGAAGAAAAGTTTAGACCTATTGTAGATTTTAAATTTTCCATCTTGTATAATCTAGAGGAATACATAAAACAACAATTAAAAGATATAGATAATTCTATGTATAGTATAAAAAATGCTGATACTGTTATTAATAAATTATTGAAATTAAATAAGGAGAATTCAGATTGCTTAATGAGCTTAGATATAAAAAATATGTATCCTAGCATAACCTGGTGTATGATAGAAAACAGTTTAAAAGACCTTGGTATCCAAAAAAATTTGATAAATTTAATAGAATTTGCTTACAAAAATAATTATTTTGAAATTGATGGTATGTTTTATAGACAAAAAAATGGTATCAGTATGGGGTCAAAGATGGGGCCAAAATTAGCTGAATTAGTAATGATTGACATCGATAAAAAAATTATTAAAATTAGGGGTATAAAGACAATAATGAGGTATGTAGATGACTATTTAATAGTGTATAATAGAAATCTGATTAATAAAGAAACTATATATAATTTAATAAACAACATAGACAAGGTTATACAGTTTGATATTGAAGAAGAAGTTAATAAGAAAATTAATTATTTAGATATTACCATAGTGAATAATCCTAGAAAATTTGATTTTATAACTTATAAAAAATCTTGTAATGTAAGCAAAACTATTAATTACCATTCTTGTATTCCTGATTACATTAAAAAGAATGCATATATTGTCGAATTAAAAAACATATGTACTAGAATATCTGATAATTATAACATAAATATTAAACTAAAAGAATTAGATACCAAATTCCTTTTGAACGATTACCCAAACTTTATACTTAAAAAATGGAAAACATATTATTTAAAGAATAGATATAATACTAAGTTGAAAACTGATAAAATATATAAGAAGTTTCTATACATTAAAAATATCTTTGAAAAGTGCAGGAAAAGTATTAAGAATCATAATATTTGTTTGGCCCCATCTTTGACCAATAGTATTTCACAAAACATTTGTAAACATATTAATAATAATAGTAAAAATAATTTAGACCCTTTAAAAAAAGCTGGTGTGGTTTATAGAATTGAATGTGACTGTCATAATCCGTGTGTATATATAGGAGAAACCGGGCGTGTACTAGAAACTAGAGTTAAAGAACACGAAGCAGCCATTCGGCTTAAGTATAATAATTCTCCGTGGTTTAACCACATCAATAGTAATAATTGTAATATTAATAGAAACAATGTAAAAATTTTACATATTGAAAAAGATATATATAAAAGAAAATTCAAAGAACATATAGAAATTAGAAAACAAAATAATAATAATTTAATAAATCAGTCGAAAGGGATGGAAATAAATTATAGCTGGTATAATCTGATAGATGGCGCTAGAATAAAATAAATGGTTATGTATTAAGACGTCATCACTTGATTACTGTTGTGAAGTGTTGATTGTATACTGATGCTAATGAGGTTAAAAATTTGTAGTGCTTTGGAATTATCTATACAATTGTTTGTCAAAGAATTTTTTAATAATTGGTTGGTTTTAGTATGTTTATTATACACGTGTGTGGAAAGGTTTCTTAAACTTGTAAGTATAAGTATTGTTTAAGATATTACTTGTATTAGCCTTATATTGTTTTGTACAAAAAAAGATAATTGTAATTTTAGGATTCCTACAAATGTGTGCAAAGTTTACCACCCCTACCCATGGAAATATCATTGTAATTACCACCAGCGGTTATTGTAAGTTTTTCTCCAAAATTTATAATTTTGGTGTAGATATACATCTATGTCGTGTTTTAGTTAAACATTTTACGTTCTTTGTTATTGTTTTAGCACTGAAGAGGGACTGGAAAATATTAGACCAGCCCGAAATGCATTTGATGTAGTCTTTACAAAATAAATTTAATTTGCCAATAAAATTGCTGTGAGATTTGTCTACCAAGAATAATTTTGGATTACAGAGACTAAAATCGTCATATTATTTACAGTCATTTAATGTCGTTAGAAGAAAAAATTAACCATTATTTCCCTGACATATCAGTTGATTTGTACAACTGGATTTGAAATCCTTTTTTAGAGACAACATCAGAAATAAGTAAGTTCAGTCTTGCAGAAGCCGAAGAATTAATTGTTATATGTAACAATCGTATGTTAAGATTGAAACATTCAGAAATGAGTCTGAATTCATTTTGGAAAACAATTATGAAGGAATATCCCAATATAGGATTCAAAGCACTTAATATTTTATTGCACTTTTCCACGTCGTATCTCTGTGAAGTGGGATTCTCTACACTTGTAAATATTAAAACAAAGAAGAGAGAAAGACTAAAGACCCTTGAAAATGAGATGAGGGTATGTCTTTCAAAAACACAACCTAATATCAAGGAAATATGCAAACACCATCAGGTACATACTTCACATTAAGTTCACATTTTATCACCAGATACCTTTATAATAACAACTTTTATTTTGAATATTTTTGTGTTGTTTGGAAATATACTTACTTACTTTAAAAAACTTTTATTTTTTTCAAAGACTTTTCATCCTTCATATCTTTACTAACTGTAAAAAAGAAAAAAATAATAATAATAGGGGTGCCGTGAATTTTGTTTAATTTAATAATTTCAGTGTGCCACCAGACAAAAAAGTTTGAGAAACACTGGAGTAACCCAACGATATTATAAAGCCATAATACCAGTGGAGATACAGTAAAATTCAGGAGTTATATGTTGGATATGACAATGATACAGGATGCAGTACATAGAATACCCATATAACAGTAGTAACAATATACAAAAAAATATAAGTAGATAAAAACAATAAAATTGTGTGCAGAATAATGAAAAGAGAACAACAAAAAACAAATGTCCTGGGATGTTAATAAGAGTCCAGAATTTGAAGATTCAATTGTTGCAATGAGAACACAAGCAGGAACCAAAAGACCAGGGAGAGGAGGGAGACCAAGCCAGAACAGGCAGAGTTAATTCAATTTGTTTATACCATGAGCAAATTCCACAAGGGCCCTGTAGATACTTTTATTATCCACGAGGGTCTTCTGAGGGTGCCAGTGGTAGTTTTCATTCTGACTGGTCCTGATGATAGTCTTTCTTTGAGTCACATAAAGCGGGCAGTAATAAATTATGTGTATAGGATCCTCTTCTTCGTTGAGCTGGCAAGTACACAGACTGTTAGTCTTGTAGAGAAACCTACGTAGGTAAGTATTGAGATTGCCATGCCCAGTTAGAAGCTGAGTCAACTGGAAAAATGGAATGATATGCTTGTTTGTACTTCTAAGTTTGACATTGGGGATGAAGCTGTGTGTCAGACTGCCGGTGTTGCTGCTATCCCATCTGTTTTGTCAGGCATTCCAAGAATCTAATCGGATCTGATTCTTGAGCTAGAAAGGTGGAATTTTGCTAAATGAGCAGTGATGTATTCTATAAGGAGCTGTGCAGGCAAGAAGGTCTGCCCTCTCATTGCCCTGAATGTTTGAGTGCCCCTTCACCCAGATAAAGTTAATGCTGATATTATTATATATAGAAAGAAGAATGTTAACACTATCATAGATAATTGACAATTTGATGTTCATATTTTTGAGCTAAGTTCCTGATGTCTGACAAGATGGAGACACTTTTCAGTTTGCTGGAATGAGCATTGTTTTTAATCCATTTGATTGCATTGAAAATTGCCAGAGATTCTGCTGGATTAGCGAAACAGTGATCGGCCAGTCTGAATTGAGCCTGGTAAATGTTCTTGTTGTTCTTCATTACAATTAAAGAACCAACCAACCCCTTTGTCAGATTTAGAACCATCCGTAAAGATACAGTGATACAAAGAGATGGTTGAGCCATCTAGGCAGAACAGGTGGTCTATAGAAGTACTTGGATGAAGGAAATGGTGCTGCAAATGCTGATCTAGGCTGTGTTATGCAATGAGAGTAGCGATGTTTGTAGCAAGAGTGCTGACCCTAATGTCATTAATGTTAGTGTTATAAGAATCAATTAATAAGAAATGGTGAGTTGTTGTTGGCTAGTTTGTGTAGATTGTATTTCCATACTTTCTCCTTTACTATGAGATCAATGGGAAGAAGGTCCACAATGACAAGGATGGCATCAGTGGGGGCAGTCCTGTACACCTTGACTACTGAGATTGTCGATAGCCTCTGTGCTGACAGCAGTTTCCTCTTGATGTGTCTCTTATCTATTGTGGTACCCCAGATCTCTGACCTGTAGGTAATAATAGGTTCAATGCCATCAATGTAGATTATCCTACTTGCCTCACTGCCTTATCTCCACCGATTCCTTGCAATAGAGGCTAGCAAGTGCATAGCACTTACAACCTTGTTATAAATATAATAGACATGTTGTTTCCAGTTTAGTTTATTACCTAGGATATCACCTAAGTATTTTAACAAATTGGTATTCTTTATTCTGATGTCATCGATTTTAATAGTTGGTCCTTTCTTTAGTGGAATGGTCTTAGGAAATACAATACACCTGCACTTGTCTTAGTTAATAATAAGTTTGTTACTTTAACTCCAACGTAATATACTCCTTAAGATTTCGTTCATCCTGGCTTGTAAGATCTCCCGGTTCTGGTGAGAGATGATGACAATAGTGTCTTGGCAAAACCTTGGAAATGGGCATTGTAAGCCTGGGGGATGGTTTGTTGAATATTGAGGAGACCATTGTACATAATGTTCCATAGAAAGGGGCCTGACCTGGAGCCTTGGGGCAGCCTCTGTTGACATATTTTTGTAAGAAGTTGTTGTTATTGGTAGAGACTATGATTTGCCTGTTGGATAGATAATTTTTCATGAGGTTGTAGATGTTTTTTGGACAGTCAAATTCTTTGAGAGCAACCAGAATCACAGGCCACCAAGCATGGTCAAAAGCATCCCTGTAATCGATGGAGACCATCATGCTGTGTTCCCATTTATTCTTGGCATTCCAGATATAACTGGTAATATAGTCAAGAGCCATAACCATATACTTGCCCCTCCTGTAGCCATTTTGGTTATTATTTAATTTGTTAAACTTTTTGCAGATATATTGAATCCTATTTATCATTAAGGCATCCAAGACCTTGCCTATTACTGGCAGGAGGGAGATTGGATGATAATCAGAAGATTTGGTGGGTTGTTTGTTTTTTGGTATAAGCTTTATGGTTGCCTTTTTCCAGGTATTTGGAAAAATCCCTAGTTAAAGACACTTATTAAGGAGTACGTGAAACATGACAGGAAATGCAGAGTAAGCCATCTTAGCCATCTTAGAAATGATCCTGTCAGAACCAGTGCCTTCTCAATTAATTTGCAGAATTCCCTTTCGATTTCATGAACAGAGAAGGGAGTGTCATTTTGGGTACTCAGGTTGCATACAGATTTTACATGAATAACTTTACAATGTTGATGTTTATTGTTGATTTTTGTCAAATGACAAAAAAACAATGACAGAGCTCTCTTGCATGTGCACAGTTTAAATAAACCATTCCTGATACTTTTTGATCACAGAAGTATATCGAACTATTTGAGAAATTAACAAAACTGAATGTCAATTTGAGGCCAACAAGTATTATGACTGATTTTGAATTGGCACTTATAAACAGTTTACAAAAAGCTTTCCCAGGTTGTGAAATTAAATTATGTTTCTTTCATCT
Source organism: Centruroides sculpturatus (assembly GCF_000671375.1). Taxonomy (NCBI): domain Eukaryota; kingdom Metazoa; phylum Arthropoda; class Arachnida; order Scorpiones; family Buthidae; genus Centruroides; species Centruroides sculpturatus. Next base: position 39,627 of record NW_019385264.1, read on the forward strand.
AAGTCAGAACATCTATTGGAAGATTGAAGAGAATGGTCTACAATAATACTATCAAGAATACTCTGACTTTGTACTACAATTAAGAATGGTCCCAGCTTTTACATTTGTTCCAACATACAAAATTGTCAGTGTTTTTGAGGAATTGTCTAAATTTTTACCTCCAGAACTTACACACCAGTCATGGATTATTTCAAAGATTCCTGCCAAATATAAACTGCAACTGTGGGTATTCAAAATTCACACAAAAACCTTTGTTAGCAGAAAAACTGTTTAATTATAAATGTTTTCAGCCTTTTTTTAAAGACAATCTTCAGGTAAAATACAGAATCAAATAAAATGAAAGATTAGAATATAATATAAATGCTTTGAAACTGCAAAGGCAAATGAATTTAATTTCAATTTAAAAAATTAAACAAAAGAATAAAAATATGACAAATACAAATATAAATGAACAAATAACTAACTTAAATAAAAGTCCTTTCAATTGCTTAGAACAGGGCTTCTTAAACTTTTTTTATTCACAACCCCATTTATGATTGCGATTTTTTTCGTGACCCAAAAAAATATAAAATAAAGATATACAGTATACAAATTTGGAAAAACAATAATGGTATACTACCACAGTTCACTCTTGTGTTACAATGGAGCAGAGACAACTGAATACACCGAAAAGCGACAATACTACACTAGTTCACAGTACAATCAGTGTTGCTGAATCGTTGTCTCGCTGCACCAGAAGTGACACAAAGTGCAACTCACGAAGCCTATGACACAAAGCGTGCCATTTTCAAACTCTCACAAATTATTTTCAATATTTTGCATTAAAATCTCGCAACTCCAAGATTTCGCTAAGCGACCCCATTTCGGGTCGCGACCCATAGTTTAAAAAGCCCTGGCTTAGAAGGTTTGCTATGAGTTACATATTGGATGACCTCCACATCTTTCCTCTCTCCATTCAGAGTATTTTCCACTTTTTATTTGTGTTGTTTATTTAGTTTATCTTATATTCTCACTTTTTATATTTTTATATTTCTTATGTATTTTTATTCTTTATATTTCTCAATGTGTATGATATAGTATTCAATTTTATTAATTAACAATATTGTATCCAGGGGCGTGCCGTGACATTTGATGATAGGGAAGCTGTGTTTCTATAAGAAGCCGACTTCCAGGGGCTTTCAGTTAATTCTTTCTTTAAATGTATTTTTAATAGATTATTTATCTGACGTACTTAATAAATAAACAAGTTCAATATAATTACCTCTGTTATTAGTTTCAATAAGTTTCCTTTGCCCTCTAAATGCAAATTCTTGCTTTGATAAAAACATATATTATATCTCAATAAATAGATGTTATATCTATAAACCGTAACTATCTCATTATAATTTTCAATATTTATTTTATATTATTTACTAATGTTAAATTCTATTCCGCTTTGATTTCCAAATTGCTTCAAATACGAAAGAATCAATGATTTTTCGTGTCTTTTGCCAGCTAAATTGTCAAAGCCATTCTTATTCCACACACTAATTTCATTTGAAAATAGTAGGCAAGCCAACAAAACAATTTTTCCATTTTTACGCATTTACAGAGCCATTTTATTGTGAAAATGTCGAACAAATTTTTTATCAAAGTGTTTATATTTAACTTAGGCATTGGTCTTTCTCTTTTAATAATGTTTTCTTTTTATTATACGGTCTCGAGCCAAAACTTTTTAAAAATAAATTTTCAATATCGCAATTACATTCTGAATCGCTAGCCACGATATAAGGACTAAAATTAAAAATAAAATTATAAAAACTTACTCGGTTAAATAAAATGTGTGGTGGATATACATACCTGGTACAAAACATTCTTCAATTGTATGAATGTACTTTTAAAGAAAATTATAATTAAATATAGCTTTCTAACGAAACGTACATAAAAGTAACATAAAATATTCTTTACTCTTTAAATCTTAACCACTTAGTCAAATAGCTCCCTACGAGTGGAATCAGAGACAGTCCCGCTAGGTGTGTGGTATGTACATGTACGTGGGCTGCCAAATCCCGAGGGTGCCGATACCGGTAAATGTCAAATGTCAAAAGGCGCAGCAGGGTTCTTATAAATTTTAAACGTTTCTCACCATAGCTGTAAAAGTCTAAATATGTTAAACTTAATAGATTGTCCGTCATTTGTTTTCTAATTCGTTTTAGGACCAGGTTGTTGTCCATGGAAATTTCCGAAATTTACAACTTTTCAGTCACTCCCATCGAACTGGAAAAATGTCTGTCTTTATTACATCTAATATTTCAAAGAAATCACTCCCACTGTATTCGGCTAGAGATTGGTTCGGTTAGGCTTTTGTTTAAGTAAAATTTCGGCTCTCATCATGGTTCTGTGTCCCCAATTCCCTAATCGCTTAATTATTTAACCACCAGTTACTTTGTACTCGAATATTTGTAGTCTCGGGAAATAGTGGAAAGACAAATTTTTATGACAAACGGATACATAAATCATAAATGTAAGGAAAATAAATTCTAGAGCTTTTTCTGTACCTCATGCGTCTCTCCCATTCATTAAATTTAGTTGTAAACGACGCTGTCGAAGTAACGGTTAATTTTTTAACATTATACAAGAATTATACACGTTTTTTTCTGCATCCCCTTAAAGATGGGATATACAAAATCGTAATATCACCGGTTTAACATCGAAATCCGTGAGTAATATAAAATCAGAGAGCGGAATAAATATATCAAATATTTTAATGGATCTTTTTTTAACTCCTGTCAACTATACAGAACTATCGTAAAAACATACAGGTAAATTCTTATCGGTTGGGTTAAGTTATAAATCTACTCGTTATTCACATAATCGGCCAAATATCTAGCGGGCGGGCAGCTAACAGCCCAGAACTGGTCCCGGATAGAATTGGAAGAGTTGGAATGTGTAGCATCAACTCAAGGTCGTAAGCTTCCACCAGTTAAACCGGGTGAGGTTGGTGCTCTGTAAAGCGCATGCGCAAATCTGGCTTTCTGGAATCTGACAATACAGAGATTCCACTCCGCCACTAATATTCGAATATACAATAGTAATCTTATCTTTTTTTTCACGTGTATTATATAAATTTGTAATAAGATATTTAATGCGGTTATAATAAAATATTGTGTGATTATTTTCATATAATTAAAATTAATATGTATTTATCTTTTATAAAATACAAGGGAAGCGGCACTTCCACTGCTTCTAATGACGGCACGCCACTGATTGTATCACATTTAAATAACAGATATTAAAAATCCAGCAATGCATTGCTTAACTTTCCAAAAAATATTTCATGATGCCATCTGTTATAATATTTTATTTAAAAAATTTTTATATTTTTAATTATTATAAAACAACAAAAAACTTAATTTTGAGGGATAGGTTTTATAAAAAATTGTAAATGTTAATAATGAGTAAAATTGTAATTAAGTCTGACCTTACTCAAGATACAAAAAACAAACCCTCTATCTCCCCACCCCATTGACCTTCAACCACCAATATTTAATAGCATTAATCCCCTAATACACAAACCTCCCTGCAAAATTTAAGAAATTTTCGACAAAAAGCACAAGAGTTAATTAAGCTTCAAAGAGGGTGAACAAAATCCTACCACCCCACATACACACTAACATCCATACATACAGAAAAAACACCTGAAGGTTTTTTGAATTTCTTGACATTTCAAGGTCCTGAGTCCAAAAATATAAAAATATTGGAGGATACTTTTTAGTACTTTTCCTCTGTTATATATAACAAAGCCAGAAAAGTAAAAATAAAGTTCACAGAGCCCTTTATTAACTACTGTATCTATTTTAGTAATATTTAATAAAAATGTTTTTGCTACGTACCAGTAAAGAACCATGCTCCAAATCCCATACATATATTTTGTTATCACCACAACCAGCATATAATAGCATTTGACCATTCTGGAAAAAAATATATTATTATTTTATAAACAGTTAATTATCTAAATAAGTAAATATTTTTTTTACTTAAATCTGATTAACCAATTACATTTAATACAGTAATACTATACGTATATCATTACATTTTCATTGCTAAAAAATATTGATGAGAATCTTACTTTAAAGACTTGTTACATGAAGGAGAAGAAATGCACAAAAATTAAAAGACAACAATTATTTTTAGATGTTTATTGTATCACAAATCTGTCTGGTATTTAAAAGGTTGATTTAACTAGTCCTTAAATAAAGTAACGTTCTTATGAACATTTTCTAAAATACTTAAGATAAGAACAAAAAGCGATTAATATACTTGCATTGCTGTTGATAGAATGTTAAAGAAAATGTAATTTGCATACAATTCCCAATAGGGGCACTACACAAACTTGTTCAGTGCATTACTCTTAAAAATACATCTCCTTATACTTCATTAAGCATTTGTTAGTACAGTAGAGCATCAATTATCTGAATACGATCAACCAAAACATCAATTAACCAAAAGCGATCCAGTCAGCAAATTCAAATTTTCGCTAATGCCGTGGCACTGTAATATTTGGCTACATCTTGGGCTACTCCAATATTATTTTTGTTGGTGTGCGTGTTTTAGCTGGCAGAACTGGTGAAACCATATTGTATCGTTAAAAATTATTTCTTTATTTTGCACAAACAAAATAAACATAATGAAAAATATAAAAACAAAAAAATTATATTTCAGAAATTAATCTAGTATCAAAAACATTCCGATTAAGCATGACACATGTCGAGAGGGTACTTAAGGATGCACCAGTATTTGAATGAGGTTTTTCCCCCATCGTGAGTGGTGTGTATTGCTTCAGCTCGTCGGAGAATATAGCCCAAGCGGCTGACATCTCCAGATAAATCCAAGAAAAAGAAAGAATTTTGCTTGTTTTGTGTGGTGTTTTTCCAAGGACTGTGTTGTTAGGACGTGTGCCATGCTGAATCAGAACATTTTTGATACTAGATTAACTTCTGAAATATAATTTTTTTTTATTTTTATATTTTTCAATATATTTATTTCATTTGTAAAATAAAGAAATAATTTTTAATGATACAATAGACATGATTATTATTTTTTAAAAATTTTCGCTAGGCTTAACATTGACAAAAATTCAACACAAAGCAACACGCAACGAGAAAAATTTCAACATGGGATAGGTTAATATACTTTTTTCTACATGATCAGTTATCTGAACAACCCCAGTCCTAAATCTATATATATATGCCATTGTCGCGTCAGTGATGGTATCCGTGCCTAAAACGCCCACTAGGGGCGCCCTAGTGATGATTTTAAATTAACAATAAATTATTTTTATTTGTAATAAATTTATATCAATAATAAATTCCTATTATTTATACCATGAAATGGTATAAATAATAAATTTATTGCCTTATTATATGCCTCGATTAACCTTGCTCCGCACGTTTACAACATGCCGTGACTCGGTGAACGATGCGCATTGACTCACAGGAAATTTGTTGAAAAAATGGCAGATACATTTAAAATCGAGGTTTACAAGCAAAGATAAATAAACAAATTAAACTATTCTAAAGTATTTATAGAATGCTTAATAGGTAGAAATCTAGATCTGTATGATGCGATTGGGACTTTAACAGAGCTGTAGAGCATATTGATAGGAACAAAAAAGTCAAAGGAACTGTGCCTCGTGGGAATTTGTAAAGAATGCCCATTAGGGGGAATCCTGGGCTACTAGTTGTTTCAGATAATCAATGCTCTACTGTAATTTAATTGAAGTTTATAATGTTTAATTTTATGCTAAATTTTAACATTCAAACTTAAGTTAATTTTAAACAACAACAATGTTTATATTCTTTTTATACAAATTGTAAGCTGAAGTAATCCTAGATCAGGACAAAACATTTCTTGTTGGCTTCTTGAGGGAAGCATTTCAGTATTGGTAACATTAATTTTTAAAAATTTGTAACTTGATATGGATAAATTATTTAAAGTATGTTGATTTTTGCTTGTTGTGATAAAGAACAACTGTAAGGATGATTGTTTAAAAGAGATCATGGGAATTTGGACAAAGTTTTTTCAAAATTATACTGGGGTATGCTTTTAAACAAAGAGTCAAATTAGCCAATTGTGTTTGGGAACCTTAAACTCAAAAAATAAACAGGGACAAGGAATGTTTCTTGGAGGTTTTAAGTTGACTAGAACTAAAACTAGACATGTATATTTAAAATGTAAATATAATTTTTATGTATATTTAAATCTCCATTTTTGCATGTGATTTGTTTTATTTACAAAGTGATCCTGAAGAAGACATTTTGTAATGTTAAAAACATTTGAAAAAATAAGTCTCTATCTTGAATGTGCATGTGCATATCTGTTTGTTTCACACCCAGAAAACTGATTTCTGTCTACCAATAGCATTAAATTTGGCCTATGTCATTTTAAAAATTCAAATCTTGAATCTAACTTTTTAACTGATGGATAAGAACAGATATAATAATTCATTATAATCTAAACTTATGTCACCATTAATAATATCTAAAATTTAATAGTCAGATGATAAGATATACAGAAATAAAAAATAAATGAAAAAAAACAAAAAAAAAAAAATATTTGAAGCAAACTGAAGGAAGATTAATGGATTATAGAAAGATGAATAACAAAAGTCTACTTATAAGTGAAGAACTTCACTGTTAACCAAGAATTTCATACAAATCTCATAAGTATATAAACAAATGCTTTTTTCTACAAATAGTCCATTTCCTTATTAAATATTTGATCTATAACAAAAATCTCTTTTAAAGATATTGTCATAATCTACATTATTAAAAGTAGGTAGAGGAAATTCTCTAATTCCAAATTCTTCTTATAAAAAACTTCTTCCTATATGAAACAATTCACAATCTCTGGCAAATGCAATATACAAACATATGGGATCTATTATGCCATATAACAAAATAACAAACAAATTTCAAACTTTTTTGGTAAAATTTCTTTTATTTCAAATTCCAGCCAGCAGATTATGTTAAAAATAACCATTTGAAGAGAAGATTAGGACAACTATAAGCATTACTACTGCAAAAATTATGGATGATGTCAAATCGACACCATCCATAATTTGCCAGATGCTGTGGTTTCTCAGCAACTGAGCTACTTTCAAAAAAATTTATGGCAGTTTTTACATCAATGTTGCAATTTTTTGCTTATTAAAAATATTTATTCCCAAACTTTTATCCCTAACTAAAGATTTCTGATATTTAAAGCTAATACCTGTTAATTAAAAGCCAAAGTTTTAAACTTAACTTTAGTTTTAGAAAGAAAAGCTATTATAAAAACAAAGTAAAAACCAAAACTCCAGCAGAAAATGAAAATTTTACTGAGAAAAAACAAACATTTTTGATTGCTTTAAGCTATCATGGTCACATTACATAAGTAGGATTTAAAAAAAGCATAGGGAAATCGAATGCCATTTTTTAAAGGAAGAAAAGCCATCCGATTTATCCAGTTTCTGAATCGTTTATATGTTGATTATAGCTTCACCAACCAAGGAATATAGGCAACTAGTGGTTCAAATTTGTCAAACTTCAGCCAAACTGGACTTCCTTATGTCATGCCATTCTGAGGTTATATATCCAGCTTCTATTTTTAGATACACCTTGAGAAGCTAGCAATTTATAAGGCCTGTAAGAAAAATGTGGCCATAAACTACATAACACCCTTTTTGAAACCTGGAGACTTTCTTTGAAGATCATTAATAATTTCCACCAAGTGGCACCAACTGGCATCCAGTCAGATGGCTTTTCTTAATTTAAAAAATAGCATTCAACTTCCCTATGTTATCTTTTCTAACTCTAGTTATGTAACCTTATGACAATAGCTATTAAAGCTATTGAAAACATTTATTTTTTTCTCATTACATATTTTTCAAATCAAATCATTTTCTGCTGGAGTTTTGATTCTATTTTATGTTTCTACAATATTATCTAATTTCTGAGTTGTTTGTATGTTGAAAAGGTAACTTTTGTGACAAAACAACAACTTTTTGGAACTTTCAATAAGCATTTGCATGAGCCTTGGCCAATTTCTGGCAACATTTTACAAATTTGACATAAGCAGTTTATAATGGAAATGCAATTTTAAGAAAGTGTCATTTTTTATTTTTTAGTATTTTTAGTTTTGGCTGCACCTTACGCAAGTTTATTTCTAAGAGTATACTATGTACAGCTTGTTTCCATTTGTTCAGAAGTACAGCAGAAAATATGCCAATAACACCAAAAAAGTTCTGACCATCACTAGACAGGAAAATGTGGCTGCTTCAAATCTACCTCAACTCAATTTATCTGCTGCAGTAAAAATCCACAAATATTTGACTAATCACATTACTTTGTATGATGGTCATTCATTAGTCCAGCTCAGTATTTTAGAAATCACCTTTAATCTCTAAATACATGTAGATACAACAAAACCAAGTTAATTAACAAAGCCAACCCTAAGGGCTCGCTGTCTCGGCCACTCAGTTATCTTCCCGCCATAACATCCTAGACTCTCGGTAACAGACAGCATTATAAGAAAAATGCAACTAACCTCATACTTTGGGTTGATGATTTTCATGCATTTATTACATTTTGTTAACAGCTGCATTAACAGTAAGTGATTTTCAAATGTTGGAATTCATTTTTGACTGTCACAATGATGGACTAAAGAACTTCTGAAAAAATTTGTCATACAAACTCAATTACTGTACCTATCTCATATCGTACATTGCTTTCTTCTGCAGTATTGCACACTGTAGCAGATCTGCCACATGCAATATTATTGTTTTCAATGATGAATAGCAGTATCCATTAGTTGTGACATTGCTATTTGAAACTAACCAAACAGCAAAGTCACAACTAATGGATACTGCTATTCATCATTGAAAACAACATTAATTCAAGAAAATTAAGCTAATATAATATGCAATATTATATTTCACATGATACGTTTCATATATTTTATGTTAACAAGAAGTTATGAATAAATGCATTTTATACTTGTAATGTCATAACTAACATTCATTCTTATTCTTCATACATAAAATTCTCCTTATAATCAAACACTCAAAATTTGTTTAGTTCAAGCTCATTAATTAGAGAATTTCCTGTAACCTTTTGAAAATTACAATTCAATAACCAAAAATAACAATGAAAAATTTAAATATTTGATATTTCATTATTACAAATTATAAATCTTTACCTTTGGATTAATAATCATGCTGTTAACTTCAGGCTTAGTCAAACTCTCCCTTTAAAAATATAAAAAATAATAAAATGTTTAATAGATTAAAATTTATTATAATCGTAAGTTCAGATGCACAATAAAACTTACCCTTGAGTTATAGTAAATTTCCATAATACTTTTGCTTCTTTTTTTTTAATATCATTCCAACTCCAGCCACATATATTTCCTATCCCACCACTAAATGTAAACATAAAACTTCTTTCTTTTCAATATTCAATTGTATATAAATTGATATAATTTAATAATTATAAATAAATAAAAATTCACAAATTCATAAAATAATAAAATCAAATGACATTTATACATTAAATCATTGATATTATTTCATAGTTTTATACAAAAATATTACAGAATAAATATCTGATTTATTTACCTAATTAAAAACTTATCTGTTGAAGCTAATGCGTAGATGGAGCTATTATGTGCTGTATTAAAAATAAATAAAATTTATAATTTTAAATGCATAATATAAAATATCAGATTATTAATTAATGTATACAAAAATAAACTGCTCTTAGACCATAAATATCTTTCCAAAATCAACATAAATTAGAACTTAAATGATGATAAAAAACAAAATTAAATATTTTCAGATTCAAAAATTAAACCATGGAGGGATCTAATGTTAGAAACATTGGTATCATCACAGAAGAATAATTAGTATTATGATCATTTTTCTTTAACCCTATTTTTTTTTTTTCCAAAAAAGATACTGTGGCCAGGTAGGCCTTTTACAAGCATTTTAGAATAAGACCAACAAACAAAACAGAGTTAGTAAAAACAATTAAACAGGATGCAACTGAGAAGAAAAAGAGAAAATTTACATTTCCTTTCAAATCCATTTAGATTGATTGATAACAATAATCACTGTAACTTAGAGTTTTTTTCCTTTTTTTTATGATATTTTTAAAGATTTCATAACTTGATACATTTCTAAGTTATTACACAGACCATTTCAATAGGAAATTATTTGAAAGATTGGTGCAGATTTCCCCACCTCCAGTTTAACAATTGGAAGATTATATCCATAGATCTTGCGAGTATCTCGTGTTGATTTTCAACATTCTCCTATATAATTTCCAAGAAAACTGTTTTCCTTGTTGCCTTTTATGTATTTATAACTCTCAAATAAAACCTGTTTCATGTAAATTTCACTTATCCTATCAATATTGTCGGTATGGTAAAATTCAGATACTGATTCCATAAAATTTATATTATGAATTGAATGCATGTAATAATTTTGTGCCATTTGAAGTTTATTGATGGCATATAAAGATGTGGTTCCCCAGACTATAATACCTTATCGTATTTTGGATTCTATGCATATATGGTACAATCGTTTCAAATGTGATGCACTTAAAAAGGTTTAAATTTTCTTATTTATCCCATTGTACTTTGCCAAGGATAGAGCAACATCATCTATTTGTCTGTTCCAGTGCAGATTATCATCAAAAGTTATTCCTAAAAACTTAATAGTGTTTACTTTTCTATGTTGTTATTAGTTATTTCAATTTTTAGGTGATCTAAATTGATTTTTTTGTTTCTATTGGCAAAACAGAAAAATTTAGTTTGTTTTTATTAATTACCTACCTATTATTTTCCATATAACTGTTTAATGTTTTTAAGATGTTGTTTAAATTCTTTTGAAGAGTTGAACATTCACATGGGAGTAAGTTATCACTATATCATCAGCATACATAAGTATATTATCTTTTGATATATAATTAAACAGATCATTGATGTATATATTGAAAAGCAGAGGACCTAGAATTGAACCTTGAGGAATACCTTTGTTTGGCTTAAAGAAACTAGAAATAGTCTGCCCAATTTTCACGTAGTAAGTTCTGTTTGACAAATATGACTTTAACCAACTTAGAGGAGTTCCTCTCAGACCAACAGTTTACAATTTTTGTTCCAAAAGTTCCAGATTCAAGGTGTCAAATGCCCTTAAAGGCTGTTATACACGTTAAGTACATCCTTTAAGGATTTCCGTAACAGACAAAAAAAAATCAGATATAACTGGCTGGATCGAACATAGTAATTTACAAAACTTATTAAAATATTTCCCGACGTATAAAGAATTATTTTTATTTAAAGATGGATAGATAGAAAAAAAAATCACGGTTAATCCTCAAAGGATTTCCGTAACATGTATAACAGCCTTAAGAGGTCCACGAATACTGATATTATTATATTTGATTTGTCAAGTTGGGACGTTATTGTTTTAAATGCAACAGAGCTCCCCGTTTATAAGATTATTGATTACTGTGAATAATCTGAAATTTGTCTATAAAGGTAGAAAATTTTCTCAAAAATTTTTGTCAAAACAGACACTATTATGATTGGACGGTATTTTTCGATTTCACTTTTTTATCCCTTATTCTTATATACAGTCGACACCCCTATAACACTGTTGATTTTTCCATTTTATATGAATTCCATGTTGTACGAGTCACTTAGATTTTACAAATATGTGTGCTGGGCTGTGAACAGCTCACGTATTTGTAAAATCTAAGTGACTCGTACAACATGGAATTCATATAAAATGGAATTATCAACAGTGTTATAGGGGAAGGTCAACTGTAATGGCAAAACTAAGTTTTGATTCAATTTTTCTGGAAAATTACCATTTTCAAAAGATTTATTTATCAGATGCAATAATGGTTGAGCTAGGACTTCAGATATATATTTTAAAATTTCAATATTTAATAAATTAATATCTGGAGAACTGTTTTTCAAGTCCATTATAGTATTATAGACCTCTAAAGCAGTTGTGTTTTCCAAAAAGAAAGTATTAGAAATACTGGCATTTTTTATGTGCTGCTTTGAGTTAACACTGCCGCAAACATCAGGTGCAAAACCATTCATAGATCTGTAATGCTCGGCAAAGATGTTACTAAGTGTGTACTCATCATTAATCATTTTCCCCTTATAAATCAATTGAGCTATTTTAACCTTGTTCTTTATCTTGATTACCTCAAAGGGTAACATTTTAATACTTTTCCAGAAATCAGAAGGGAAATTAACATTATAAAACAGTAAACTGTAGTACTTTTTCTCTTCATTCTGAATATTTTTCCTTATTTGTTTATTCAAGTTATTTATATCCTCCAAGTATTTGTTTCGTTCTTCAAGAGTCATCCAATTTTTGTTCTTAACTATCTTAAATAAAGTTTTCTTCTGTTTTATTAATGTATAGAATAAGCAGGAAAGCATTCCTAAAGAACTTTATATCTGATCACACGATCATATATAAAGTTCTTTAGGAATGCTTTCCTGCTTATTCTATACATTAATAAAACAGAAGAAAACTTTATTTNTTCCGTTTTATATGAATTCCATGTTGTACGAGTCACTTAGATTTTACAAATATGTGTGCTGGGCTGTGAACAGCTCACGTATTTGTAAAATCTAAGTGACTCGTACAACATGGAATTCATATAAAATGGAATTATCAACAGTGTTATAGGGGAAGGTCAACTGTAATGGCAAAACTAAGTTTTGATTCAATTTTTCTGGAAAATTACCATTTTCAAAAGATTTATTTATCAGATGCAATAATGGTTGAGCTAGGACTTCAGATATATATTTTAAAATTTCAATATTTAATAAATTAATATCTGGAGAACTGTTTTTCAAGTCCATTATAGTATTATAGACCTCTAAAGCAGTTGTGTTTTCCAAAAAGAAAGTATTAGAAATACTGGCATTTTTTATGTGCTGCTTTGAGTTAACACTGCCGCAAACATCAGGTGCAAAACCATTCATAGATCTGTAATGCTCGGCAAAGATGTTACTAAGTGTGTACTCATCATTAATCATTTTCCCCTTATAAATCAATTGAGCTATTTTAACCTTGTTCTTTATCTTGATTACCTCAAAGGGTAACATTTTAATACTTTTCCAGAAATCAGAAGGGAAATTAACATTATAAAACAGTAAACTGTAGTACTTTTTCTCTTCATTCTGAATATTTTTCCTTATTTGTTTATTCAAGTTATTTATATCCTCCAAGTATTTGTTTCGTTCTTCAAGAGTCATCCAATTTTTGTTCTTAACTATCTTAAATAAAGTTTTCTTCTGTTTTATTAATGTATAGAATAAGCAGGAAAGCATTCCTAAAGAACTTTATATCTGATCACACGATCATATATAAAGTTCTTTAGGAATGCTTTCCTGCTTATTCTATATATATATATATTTTTTTTTATGTATTCTTTGTTTGGAAGATATTTATCTATAAAAACAAATGACGACAGAGCTTTTTATAAACAGTAAATAGAGGAGTTATTGATTTTTCAGTAGGTTGCTTTACTCTTTTTTTTCCATATCAAGGTCTTTCTCAAGAGTAAAGATGATGATAGGCAGGTGGTCAGAAATCAAATTTTGATGTATTAAAAATTCACACGCACTATCATTTGTTAGACCAAAGTCTAACAAATCATTTGTTAGACTTATGTCTTAGACTTGTACATCATTTGTTAGACTTTGGTCTAACAAATGATAGTGCGTCTATCAAAGAATAAGTGTTTTTTCCATATCTAGTAGGTTGATTCAAATCAGCTAGAATAGTTAAATTTTCTCCAAAACAAAGGTTAATTAATTCAGAGGTATCTGAAGAGTTGTTTTTAAGTAGATCGATATTGAAATCTCCAATTATTTGTAATTTATATTTTCCATATTTAGTTGATTTATAAAATAATATATCATTTATAACATTAAGGAAAATTCCATAGTTTATAGATGGAGAACAATAGATTATTACCATCATCAGCTTACCAACAACTATCGTAACTACGTCTATATTCATCCTTGTGAAAGTTAAATCTGATACAACTTCATAATTTTTATCGTTATGTATATATATATATTACTATTCCTCCATGCTGATTTGGCTTTCTTTCTATTTTTTCTTGTTGGTAATCTTTTATATTTGGTGGAGGATTTTCATTATTTCTCCAAGTCTTGCAAAAAAACTAATACATCAAAATTACAATTATATTCCTCCATTATTTTAAGTATTCTAAATATTTCTTGTTTAAACCTCTTACATTACAATAAAACACGAATGTACCCTTACTAGAGAAATCATCTATCTTTGTATGTATCAATAATTCAGTCATTCTAAAAAATCTTCTCAAAACTTTCCAATGTAAGTATCTGAATTGTAGGGGAAGAAGTATCCTTTTCTAAATACACATTTCCATTATTTATCCATGTATATAATATTTTTCCTTGTTTTTTTTAGCATTCTGGTTTTGTAAAAGAGATTTCTGTAATATGGAGTAAGATGTTCATTTATATATATTTTGTATTCCTCATTTATAATGTGACATATATTTGTAATTATTTTTAACTTTTTTTTAATATTATTCATAATTTTTTGTTTTACAACTGAACTAGTACATTTCACTATAATTGGTTGTGATTTAGTATTGAATGCTTTTCTTTCATTATTGCTGGGTTTTACTCTATAGGCACTCAGTAAAGCTGAGTGATTAAAACCAACAACAACAAACGAAAGAATTTTATTTGCTATTTCTCTTAAATTTTCATTCTGAAGTGTTGGCACACCAACAATTTCCAAGCTTGAATTGCTTAAATTCTGTTCCAGCATACAAAATTGTTCTTTTAAAGATTTTAGTTCTGCCTTCATATGTTTATTCTCTTCATTTAATTCTGAAATTGTTTCACCTGCAGCTACATAATTTTTCTCTAAAGCATTAATTCTTTCTTCCATTTTATCAAATTTATTTGTTAAATACCAACCAATGCTGAAAATCTATCAGGCTAGTTTAAGGCTAATTACTAAATGAATTACGTAACCAATTTGGCTCTAGAGGTAAGCGTTAGGCGCCATTTCTTATTAACATTAATAATTATAAATAAATTAAGTAATTTAAATAATTTAGAACTGCTGGGAGAAAAAAAAAATTCATTTAGTAATTAGCCTTAAACTAGCCTGATAGATTTTCGGCATTGGTTGGTATTTAGCTATGTTATATATCGGGTTTAGAGATGTTTGTATATTTATTTGTTAAAAATTCTATCGACTTTTAAATTTCTACATTCGTTTCTTTTATGTTACCCAACTCCAAGTGTATCAGTTTTATTTCATGTAAAATCATTTGAAAATTTTTAGTATCTGTACATATGGGTGACATTGGAGTGAAAGTTAGATTATCTGGTGTTCTATCCACATTCTTATAATAATTGTGTGAAGTCATAATAATTTGCTCACACTCACCCAATCTGTTGTCTTCTAATTCCTGTGTCCAATTTGCATTATTCTTCATAGTTTTCACCAATTTACAGTCTTCGCATTTCCAAGATTTTTGTAAGACTTGCTAAACTTAAAAAAGTTAGCTGTCTGGATTCCAAAGCAATAGAAATGAGCAAATTTAGAATAATTAGAACAAATTAATAAGTCACTTTCCGAAACCTTGTGCTTGAAAAAAGAACAAGCACTTAAACCATAGCTCCGCACCATCTGGTGAGATTTTTTGTATTTTACTGAAATGCAAAACACCAATTTATGAATGTTATGACATTCAATTTTGTATTTTTGTATCATTTAAGCTCTATTAAAGCAATTTTAGAAATTTACAAATAATGTTTTAATTATTTTTCAAATCAAAATTAAAAACTTTAAAAATGAAAAATAAATCTCTCTTACAGCAGCATCACTTGAAAATGAAATATCTATTTTAAATAGTTTAATTTTGAATCTTAGATTTTTAGAACAAATAGCTTTTTTATTATTTGTAAAACCTTAACAAACCAATATTTAAGAAGAATAATTGAAAGAACATTGAGCTTTAGAACTAAATGAAGCAATATTACAGAAGTACTGTACCATCTGTCAACACTTTCAGTAAGAAAAATTTTCATATATTTGGAATATCAGGTATCAATAAGAAAAATTTTATATATCCTGGCAAGAAGTCTGGTGACATCTTGCCTGAATATATAAAACTTTTTGTGACAAAAATTAATGAAGCAAACCAGGTCACACAGGACTCTCTCTTTCAACAGAGACATCTCTCAAAAAAACAAGCAATATCATTCAATAACTGTCTGCTCCCACAACATTTTTGTCAAGAAACAAGGTATGGAGAAGTACTAATGATAATATTTTGAAAGAAAACGATAAAACTGTGCTTATTAACATGTTCAGGACTGAAATTTTTTTATGCTGTGAATCTGCGGATTGATCTTTTTTTACCTTTTTAAAATTGCAAGTGTTTGAAAAGAAATAACTTTAACATAGACTAATAATAAAAATCATAAAGATTTTTTCCCCATTTAATTTGATATATAATGGGTAAGGATTTTTTGATATAGGTTTGATTATAAACAACTTGAATTTAATGTAAGCAAATGCAAAAATCAATTTTTTGTAAATTTTTTTATTACTGCATCATTTGAAAAATCTCCACTAGATTCTTATTCATTAAAGGCTTATTTTCATTCTGTTGATTGTTTTCTACCATCTGACAAAGATTTATGAAGATGTTAGTTTTTGGTTTTGTTCATACACCATCCTGGTAAATATGAAACTTATCACTCCATGAAAAATGTATCAAACTGCAGTAATTGTGATGATTTTGTTCTTTTATCTTTATATTTCAAAAAACCTAACTACAGTAGAGCGTCGATTATCCGAATCAATTGGAGACTGGGGTTGTTCGGAATATCGATGTTTCGGATAACCAATTATGCACAAAAAAATATATTAATTTATCCCATCTTGGCATTTTTCTCCGTTGCGTGTCGCTTCGCTTTGAATTTTCGTCGATGTTAAGCCTAACGAAGACTATTGTATCGTTAAAAATTATTTTTTTATTTTGTACGAACAAAATAAATATATTGAAAAATATAAAAACAATAAAAAATTATATTTCAGAAGTTAATTTAGTATTAAAAACGTAAAATATTTGAGTAGCCCAAGANTATAACACTGTTGATTATTCCGTTTTATATGAATTCCATGTTGTACGAGTCACTTAGATTTTACAAATACGTGTGCCGGGCTGTGAACGGTTCACGTACTGTATTTGTAAAATCTAAGTGACTCGTACAACATGGAATTCATATAAAACGGAATAATCAACAGTGTTATAGGGGGGACGACTGTATAAAATTTTTCATTAAGTTCCATCCATTCGAGATATGCTACAGGACTTCCTTCTATCTCCCCACCCTCTCGACCTTTAACCGCCGAAAAATTTAATCGTATCAATGTTCCTTATACATAAAATATGTCAAATTTTGTTTCCCTCTTCATTACCTTATCCTGAGATAGTAAACGAAATAGACGCCAACACAAACACACATATATAACCATGAAATTTTCCTCTTTTTTTGACTTTTTAGGATTCAAGAGATCGTGGAAATTTGCAAACAACTGTGAGGGTCAAATTTAACACAATTCCAATAATTTCCCTTGTTATATATAGACTACATAACAGCCGGAAAGAAATATATTTAATTTTTTTGTCAGTTGCTTTGATTTATTTTTATAAAAAATTATAAATGCTAATAACGTACAAGTTCAAGTTGAAGTTCAAGTTCTTTATTGCCGTACAAAGGTACAAGCCCGGTACCGCATAAGCACAACTGGTTTGAAAACGCGTACAACAGTAAAGTTACAGAGGAATAGAGTATATAATGGCTTAATCTTTGAAACAGGCATATTAATAAATGCGCTCGTCCCCAAAGGTCGGTGCTCTGATGCATGTATTAGCTCTAGAATGAATAGAGTATATAAAGTAGCATAACATGATATTCGATACAAATCAATTATATACAAGGTATGAAATTAAAGACGGGACAGTAGATACTAAGCACTATATACATATCATGATATACAAAGCAGTTTAATTACATACTAGATGTCGTGTAACAAATAAGAATGACTTTATATACAAGACATTGAATTGGAACACAATATACAAGACAAGTACATGTCAAAGGTCAAATACATAATGGAATTGCATAGCAATATGAATAAGTTATAAGTGGTGGTATTTATGTTGCTAGGAGGTGCTAGTTGAGACGTTGAGAGCTGCAAGTTTACAGTATTTGTTGACCAGCTGATTGAAGTAAACGTAAGTTGAATGTTCGTTAATCAACTCGTTGCAACTGCAGGGCCAGTCCTTTCCCCGAGAGTTAATTATAATCTTTAAATGCTGCCGCTCAGCATCCAGCATTGGGCAGTTGAAAATATAATGGAGTGCTCCATCCTGAGTGCCACAGAAGGAACATGTATTGTTCGAGTGGTTGGTAAATCCGTTAAGGTGATAATAACATACAGTCGACCCCCATAACACTGTTGATAATTCCGTTTTATATGAATTCCATGTTGTACGAGTCACTTAGATNTTATTTAATAATAATAGTAATAACTGCAATGAAAATTTTGGCAGGAAAACTATTTGTTGCAAAAAATTTAATAAAAATCAAGAAACTGAACATACTTTATTTTAATTCTTGTCAATGGATGGAGCTAGGCATTATATTATCTGACAGAAGGTTGAAGCTCATTGGAAATACAAGAAAACATATCTAAAACAATAATAAAAAAAAAACAAGGGTAAGTTTACATATTTTGTCTTTCGACATGGCTCATGGTCAGACGTAAATCTGCTTTTTAGTCATGAAAGTGCTAAATGAGTAAAAGTGACAGTAAGTCTGAAACAAGAAATAGGGAAGAAAGTGCAGATAGAGAGAGATACAAAAAATTTGGAAATACTAAATGCTGCAATATAAGTGTGTACATTTATAAAAAGAAATAAATAATTAATAGTATTAAATACTGAGAATTTTTAGTTATTGTTTTCTAAATGTTTCAGAAAAAATTGTACATTTTTCTAAAACCAAACTTCATTTTTAGTCACCATATATGTGTAACAGCAGTCATTTTTTTTAGAAACAGAGCACTACTTATAAGCATTGCAGAAAATACATGGTAAATTTCAGTAATTGTAACTTAATAATACAAAACCATTAATTTACCTGTAAATTTATACATTGGATGACGAGATTCTTCTAATTGAATGGTATCATCACCAATGAAAAAGGAAGAAATACTAGAAAAAGATAAGAATTATAAATTTCATTTATAATTTTATTAAAACATTATCTCAATAACTTTTTAACAGACTGAAATTGCAAAACAAATATTTGCTTCCTTATAAAAATTTTAAAATTCTTTACATGTTCTACTTTTAAATTCATAATCTAGAATATTCCGAAATATTTTGATTATGAGATAGCTGATGGCTATATACATCATGTAAAGGATTTTTCATATTATTTAAAGACACTCTTTGTAATAATTACCTAATAATTAAAACCATCTCAAACACTACTTCCAGCATATATCCTCTTAAGCATACAAAATTTTCAGGTATAAGAATAAGTTAGTAAGTTTGATTGAATTCAAAAAACCAAATAAATTTCCTCAGATAAGAGACAGTTTTGTTTCTACACATTTGAAAATTTTTCAAAAAGACAACAACTAATAATGTTTGATTCATGTCCAACACATTTGAATATTCAATTCAAGTTCAAAACATGCAAAAACATTTCAAATAAAAAACATTCAAGGTTATCGTTAGATTTTGTCAAAAAGGTTATGAACAATTAAAATATTTCTTCACAACCAGTCCTTGTCTCTTACATAGCATATATAATGCTTCCTAATGCTTGGCAGGCTTGACTCATCTTTACTATTAATGCACTCTTCATTTTGCTCATTTGTAAATTTCCATAGTTTCATAAGTATTAGATTTTGATTTATCAAAGATTATTTTTAACAACCTAGCTTTTATCCCAGCAAAGTAACACATCAGGTTTCACTGGTAAATTCAACCAAAGCAGTAATATGGTTTTCACACTTGAGAGAAATGTACTTGGAAATGATTCTGTGAGTTCTGCACCATAGGAGATACCCTAAGTGGGCATGAAATTTTAGCCACTACTTATTAGTTTCAACACAGAGTAAAACAGTTTTCTCGCAGTTTATGTTAGAATAAAATAAATAGAAGGTTAAACTCCCTGCCAAACGTAATATAATAATAGACAAAGATAAATACTATCAGATGGCATTATAAAGTCCTTTTTATAACAAAAGTACTTTGTTATGAAAAGAAAAATGTGACAAGATGCCCCTCAAGATGCATAGCAGAAGAGTTAACTTTGTTTTTTGTAATCAACTGCATGCAAGTCAGTCATGTTGTTTTGTTGTTTTCTTGTGAAGTCCACATGTAAAGTTCTTTATTTCAATAAAAAGTAATATTTTCTACAATAGAAAATCATCATCAATTATGAACATCTCAAATTTGGAATAGAATGACACTACTGGCAGTAAAAATTTTGAATATTTAAACATTAAAAATTGCAACGGAATTCAAGGTTTGAGAGTATGAAAATAAACAAACATTTTAAACAAAAAAACACAACAGAAATAAGACTGATATTAAAGAAATGCAGGAAACCGACTTATCTTCTGGAAAAATGCTTGCATAAATTCATCTCCACCAAACTGGAAGATGGTATATTTGTGGCACATGACCCAAGAAATGTAGTTTAGGAGATACAAGACTTAGTGTTAATGGATGAAGAGGTTGGGATAATAATGGACTTTGAGAACTTATATCCTTTGATAAAAATAGAATCTTGTTTTCAAACACTAACAGAATTTATGCTCATCAAGAACCCTGAATTATTACATCCAAAATCTTTAAATTTCCGGTACAAAACAAATATAGTCACTGAACTAACGTTTTCGATCTTTAACCAAGATCTTCATCAGGTTCGTTGTCATTCTGAAAATAGAATGTTAAGAATATAGAACGTTTTTGAATCCTATTTTTCAAAAGAAAACATATTTCTTAAAGTTTCTTGGTGTGAGATTAGCCGAGGGTACTTTTCCCCTAGGAGTGTTAGTACCACTTAATCGGCGCTATTCTCTAGAATAGTTCTTGGAGTTTCAGATTGAAAGATCCGATCTATAAATCTTTTTCTAGGAGGGCTGTCAATATTTAAAACGATCTGGACTGTGAAGTCTAGATCTACATTAGGATTCCTTGACACCAGTTAATCAAATTTAGATACGCGGATTAACACACGTTTGGAGATAATATGGATTTGATTCGGTTAACAACTAAGAGACATTTCTTAAACATATAAATAAAAGAATTTAATAAACTAGCATAAACAAAGGTATACAAAATGATATAATCCAATAATTCAAACAAGCGATTGAGAGAGAATATGGATTCAATTAAAATATACACATTGAGAGAGAGAGCTCACAAATTCATTGATAATCATACTACCTCAAAGTTTACTTTGTCTTTATCTTCATCTGTATTCTATGATCATACTTCGTTTTATGGAGAGGTCCTGATTTGGCACAATATTAAAAGTTTCCTTTTTTTCTCCTAAATTAACTCATTATTATACTCGATTGGATACGACTAAGGCCGTTGGCCTTATGGAGCAAATATGGACTACATCTCTCCTCTATGAGATCTTCTGACGTACTCCTAAGAACATTGGCCTTAGAGAGCGAATATGGGATACCTCCTTTCCCTATGAGATCTCCTGATGTACTCCCCAAATCATGTAGATCTTTGACTATATCTCATGATTTGTGACCAATCAGCATATTTGTCCTCACTCACGTGAACGGATGAAAAGGGGAATCATTGAGGGGTCGACAATTCCCAGGGTGGAGAGATTTGTGATAGATAAGGGGAAAACAAAAGGATGTGTCTACTTCTGTTAAAGGAAGTGGCTCTTTTATCAGTTTTCCCATGTTAGAAAATGATAATTTCACACCAAAATGAAAGAATATTTTCTTTCATTATTTTAATTTTATATTTAAATTGTTAATTAGACCCAGGGGCTATTCGGATCTCACATTGGTGTTCTTGGCATTCTTCTGTCATCAGATCTGTTTCAGATTCCATTACGAGCTCTTCAATGTTCTTTATTTCTCAGATGTGATTTTTGTTACTCCTTCAGCTGCTTGAGTCTTCTTGATTACACAGTATCTTTCTTAGATAAGATTGAACTGTGGCCTACTGTAGACCTGTTCAAGCCATAGTGCCCAGCAACATCAGACATCTTCTGCCCACTCTCTACCTGTGCTATTATACTCTCACCTTTTGAAAATAAAAACAGATGCAAAACTTAACAAGTGCTCGCCCAACATCTTGCGAATACTATAAAAGAATTGTTTTCAGAAAAATAAAAAACTGGAATTACAAGGGAGAATTTCAAAGTTCGGAGGAATACTATCTGATCAGTATGTACTGGGTCGAGCATAGATGTCGACGTTTCCTGCGCTCCAAAAAGTTTCAAATTGTTGCCTGAAGACAAGAGAAGACCAATCGGTATTCATTATTTTATGTCGCTTCTTCTTGTGTTTGTTCTGTGAGGTGTTCGTTATCCAATTTGTTCATTAACCGATCAACCATTGTATTAGAACACATGCGCGTGTCATATCCCGAATCAAATACCTTTCAAATTGTGTTTGAATATTAATGGCCAGCTTGAATGGAATGAGGGTAGAAGCCTGAAGAAGAGTGCAGAAGGGGCTTTGAAAACATTTGCAGTTATTGAACATAAGCACTCCTATAAGGTTTAAGTAAGTCAATCTCATGTCATATATTCAACCCAATGTGTGGTGAAGTTAAGAATCCACCAAAAGACTACACAAAATGTGGAGATCTAACATATGACTTTCTATAGCATGTGCCAACCCAGGCCTGGCATATGTGGGAGCCATTGTGCAATCCTTAACTTACAATTAAAAAAGTATATTGTTAAGAAGTCACACCCCTCCACAACCCTGGCCACAACTTGGACAATTTGGTCAAGGTTCAATGGGAAAAAGATACAGTCACCAAGCATCAGAAAAAATCATCATCTATAACATGTGAAGGCCTCAAAATCTATAATTCATTGCCTGATGTAACTCCATTTTGCATTGATTTATAGATTTTGGATGATTTATAGATTATGTTCATGTACTCTCAACTGCATGGACATAAACACGATTTTGAATGCTTGGAAATCCTAATTTGAAGTCTACAAACTATAAAATGCATGCTTTTTGGTTACTATTTTTTCTTGTTATTTTTTTGTCTTTTAGTTTTTGCACATCACAGCACTGAACCAGCTGTAGAATTTTTTAATATTTAAACCATGTTTGCATTTGCATATTTTTATTCTATTTTTCATCATTATTTGAAAATGTTCAATTTTGGAACATCAACCTGATGGTCATTAAATGTGAATGAAAAGTTTTTTTCAGTTTAATAAACATTTTTTGCTGATGCAAAAGGTTGTTTGTAGATGATTGAGTGGGAAAAACTATAACAGATATTGAAAAACAGTTAACTACATAAGCAAGTTGAGAAAATTATCGTCTAGGCGTTAATAACCAACACCTATCGCTACAAACAACAAGCGCTTTCAATGAAACTATTTTCGTCTTCTTCAGGTTAAAAGAACAGTTAATATCCTTCAAATTCAAATTACAGCAACGGCAAACCAGCATTGGAATAAAATCGAAATAGAACTAAAACGGAGAATTTAAAAGATGCGCGCTCGGTGCCGACGCGCATGAGCAATAGATTATTTTGCGAGAATGCGGAGCTAGCGACGTTGTTTTAATCTGTTGACCCACAAGGAAGGCACATCCAGCGTGGGGGTGTTGCATGGATATTAACTGTTCTTTTAACCTGAAGAAGACGAAAATAGTTTCGTTGAAAGCGCTTGTTGTTTGTAGCAATAGATGTTGGTTATTAATGCCTAGACGATAATTTTCTCAACTTGCTTATCCAATATCCGGCGTGAAGTCCAATAATAATTTTTCACAGTTAACTACATGTTATTAACTCAAAAAGTTTTTTTTATAAACCTTTTGAATGTGATAGCCTGTTAGTAAATTTCCACATGTTCCTTTTGTTACTCTTATAATATTGAGTCTGTATTCAATTTCTTACTAAATGCTTTTTAACATCTCCTCTGGTACTGTGTTCACAGCAGGAACAATCCTGTTCAGTAATTCTTCTGCACTAGTTACGTTTTGGCGTAAACTTTGTCGTTTATGTAGACTCACAGAAAGAAATCAAAGAAATGATATCAGGGACTTCAGTGGTCATGACACTGATCTCTCTTGACTAATATGACAATTTAGGAAATTCTCATTAAGGAAACCTTGCATCCAGTGTGGGAACTTCCTGCCATGCTGGAAATAAACATTTGCCATATCAGTTGTGGAACAATGAAATTTTGAAGCATAACCAGATAGATGATAGATGTTTGAATTGATCATTGATTTGATGAAGGAAATGCTTGTAACAGTGCTGCCAAGTGTGAAAAAACTTTTTGATTTAACAATGTATAGTTAACTGTTTTACAACATCTGTTATAGTTTTTTCTCTATTGAGTTTCTTAATCAAGTAAATAAATATATTAAATTTTAGTGAATCATGCAATAAAGTCATAATAGTCAAGGTATTCCTGTTCAATAAACATTTTTTTAACTAAAATAACATAATAAAATAATGAAAAATTTTTACAATTTGAATCTTATATAAATAATATAATTATTCACATTACATTTTTTAAAATTAGCAAATATAAAATGATTTTCAAAAATCTTACTTAAAAACAGCAATCTTCCCATAGTTATTTCCTGCAGCCAAATATTTTCCACATGGTGAGAACTCTTGAGCAAATACAGTTGTATAATATTGCTTTAAAATATCCATTAACCTGATGTTTTTCTAAAATTTATTTAAAAATTAAAAATTATTAACTGTCATCAAAATAAACAATTATAAAGTATTTTTACTTCTAACAGTAACTGCTATTTTGAAGAGTAATGAATACAAAATGGATAACAACTGTTCTTTGCATACATCTATATTCCATGGCTACCTATCTCTTCAGAAGCCTTTATATTTAAAAATAAAACTGTCTTTATGCTCTGCTAAACTTTAACATTAATTTTAACAAGTCATCAAAAAAATGTTTGGATAAATTCCTTGGGCTTTCTCCTTAACAGATGACTTTCATAGAAGGGCTAATCACATTGATTACAACAAGCCCAAAGACCAAGTACTTCGAATGCTCGCAGCAATTAAAGGAAACTTGGAGACACTAAAAGAATTGATGGAAATTGTTTTGGGTCTCTTCGACCTATAGTCTGGTGGAAACACCGGGCAGGGTCCCCCTTATCTAAAGGAGGGAGACCTCGCTGACCGATAAAGTGTAAGCAATACTCTCAATGGTAGAGTATTACAGTACAGTACAAGTTCAAGTTCAAGTTCTTTATTGCCGTACAAAGGTACAAGCCCGGTACCGCATAAGCACAAACCGGTTTGAAAACGCATACAACAGTAAAGTTACAGGAATAGAGTACATAACATAGCATAACATTATATTCGATATAAATCAATTATATACAAGGTATGAAATAAAAGACGGGACTGTAGATACGGAGCACTATATACATAACATGATATACAAAGCAGTTTAATTACATACTAGAGATCGCGTAACAAATAAGAATGACTTTATATACAGGACATTGAATTGGAACACAATATACAAGACAAGTACATGTCAAAGGTCAAATACATAATGGAATTGCATAGCAATATGAATAAGTTATAAGTGGTGGTATTTATGTTGCTAGGAGGTGCTAGTTGAGACGTTGAGAGCTGCAAGTTTACAGTATTTGTTGACTAGCTGATTGAAGTAAACGTAAGTGGAATGTTCGTTGATCAACTCGTTGCAACTACAGGGCCAGTCCTTTCCCCGAGAGTTGATTATAATCTTTAAATGTTGCCGCTCAGCATCGAGCATTGGGCAGTTGAAAATATAATGAAGTGCTCCATCCTGAGTGCCACAGAGGGAGCATGTATTGTTCGAGTAGTTGGTAAATCTGTTAAGATAGCAGTGGAAATTACCATGGTTGGTAAAAAATTGCGATGTGGAATGGTTGAGTTTCAACCATTTATAGTTATAAATGTCTGAGATATGCGGGAAGAAGTTATTGGTAATTGATTGACGGTTGTTGTTCCAGTCATTCTGCCAGTTTTCGAGGAGATTGTTCCAAAGGATGTGCTTTAAGGTGGAATTGCTCATATTATTATAACTAGTGGTGAGAGTGAGGTCAGTGGCAGCCTCCTTTGCTAGTTCGTCTGCCCGCTCGTTACCAGGATTACCCTGATGTGCACGAGTCCAGTTCAAGAAATATTCATTGGTGGAATGACGAATAGTGCAATAAATATCAGTAACTAGGTGGTGCGGATGTTTGTGTACAGTACAGGCTGCACACAAAACTATGTCAAAGTAAAAGGGTTGGACTTGAGAGTGAGAAAGGCTGGTCCCCATCAGGTCGTACTGCAAGAGGCCGCACATATAACAGTCTGACTTTGTTGTTCAGTCACCTTAATACCACCAAAGATGACCAACTGCTAATGATTAAAATACAGTCTTAGTACTCTGTAGTGCCATTTGGCAGAGCAGAGGCAGTTGTAAAAATTGTGATACAGAAAATGATCTGCCATTGTTATTTTTAAGAAATTTCATATTTTGAAGCAGTAAAGGTCCCTTCTGAACTATGAGTTCTAATAACCAATTATTAATAATTAGTGGCCAATTAAAAGGATCCCCTATATCTACATCATTTCAATTCAACAAAATTATTATTTTCCAAATTATCCTCACCACAGCTTGATTCACACACTGATGTTTCTTGACACAATTACAAGCAAATTTCAGACTTGTCATTTGATTTTTCATCTTCCATTTCATCATTATTATCTGAAATGAATTCTAAAGTGGCTATTGATGATGTCGGGTCAGCATCACCCAACTTTACGAATTTCAGCATTAATCCTCGTAGTTTTCTGTTTTTCCTTATCATGTTCATTCTTCTGCTTGCAATAATATTCACCAGACTGACATTTTATTCTCCATTTGACACATCTAAACATATCTAGGCCTATAATAGTAATAATTCTTTACTTACATAAACTATATATACGTGTTTTCAAATATGTAAGGGGCTGTCCATAAATTATGTCCATATTTTTCTTGAAATCTTTACTTCCCCCCACTATCCCAGTTTGTACAAGTTTCTGTAACTCCCTCCCTCTTCAAACATCCAACAAATCTCAACCCTCCTCAAAATCTTTATGAATAATAAAATACATAAACTGTATAAAATGTAATGAAATAAAACACCTCCCTCCCTCCCAGATTGAATGGATAGCCCCTAAAAGTCTTGTAATAATCCAAACCTGACTAAAGCATGGGTACTGAAAGTTCATTTATACTAAATTAAAATAAATAAGCACAAAATATCTTATAAGCTGCAAAAATAATTTATTCTATTAACTTTATTAAAGTTGATATTAATAAATATTCTATTTTTTATTAGTGGTGGCTAGTTTTATCAAATCTCTTAAATATTGTATTTAATTCTTCAAAAAAGCCTTTTATGTATAGAAAGGATATAGAAGAAATCCTTATTAATTCAAACTTGGATAGTTTGAAATCCCATTAGTTCATAACTGTACTTTTATCCCACAGGGAATATAGAGGCTTACATGTTAAGGAATTTGGTTAGTTAGAAATATGGCTATTTTGTAATTTGAAATGAAAATTCTGTCCAAACTATCACATGCATATGTTAACTCCTTCATTTAGATGGAAGTGCCTCCATGTTATAAGAGAACAATAGGCCAAAAACAACTCTAATCTGGTCAATATGGCTTTGCTTTTATAACAACACATTTTCAAGTGTTACCTTACACATGGATTACCTTTTTTTCTCTTATCTCATAAAATATGCTAATTTTCAGGATTGAAAGATTGTGCTGCTAGTAGCAGATACAGATACTTGTATGGCTCTAAGCTACTACATTTGAATGACTTACTACTTTTAAGCCCTTTAAAAATAATTTTGACTACATTTCGTGGAATTCTGCTTTACTTTTTATAAAACCTATCTGACCTGTGAGGTTCTCACTAGACATGTGTAGTTTATCTTCATATTTACAGTAATACCTGTTTTTGTTGACTTTGATTATCGTTGATTTTTTTTGCGAAAAATTTGTCTGTTTTTGTTGGTTGCCTTGGATTTTGTTGGCATGCCCATGCAACCTCACTGCTAATTTTACAAAAAGAAAGGGCAACCCACATGTTTTCCTGTTCAGTGTGGCGCTGTTTCTCATTGTGTGAGAATTACCTCCCCTTGCATTTAGCCAAACTCCTCCTCTATGACAGCCAGATGGCCAAGCGGTCAAAGGTGGCAGTCTACTGCTCTGGGTGACCCGGGATCTAATGTGCATGGGTCGAAAAATCCCCAGGAATTTTTTGGGAGTGGTCCATCCGGATATGTCGGGCCCCGTCACTCACCACCCAGCTGCTGCCCCGTTGTAGGCCTGACAGAACCCGTAACGGGCTTGTTAAAAGAGGTCCTCTTAGTGCCCACAGGGTAGAGTTTAAAAAAAGTTCAAATAATTCCATTGTTTCCTTCCCTTTTAGCTTCATCATGGGACCAATGAAAGTTTCCACAGCCAGCAGCCATTTGAATGTCATGTTAAACGTTCATTTATTCTTTACATTAGTCTTTTATACTCATTTTATATTAATTTCTTATTGTTTTCAGTATTAAACACTCTACTTATTCTCTATAACATGTGTTTTTGGTATGAATTTTGGAGTGTCTAGAACGAATTAATTGAATTTGCATTGATTCATATGGAAATAATTGCCTCGGTTTTCGTCAGTTTCAGATTTCACCGATTGTTTTCGGAAGAATTATCAACAAAAACAGAGGTATCACTGTATTATTTTAATTAATTATCAAAAATAGGGTTCTGTATATGTAGCCATATTCCATTTTCTTAATAAATTACATCAATTATGTGGCATTCGGCATATTGTACAGAAATATGTAAATCTCGGATAATTTGAAACTGAATAATTCAAAGTCGCAATTATTTTCTCTCTTGAAATTAAAATAATAAGGATTTCCCGTATATTTTAACTGTATATTTTGTTTTTATTTTTATGCTGTATGAATTCTTTTTTCCATTTTGTCTTTAAAGGTTTTTGGGTAATTATTTATCATCATGTTTTCTTTTAATATTTTTATCTCTCTATTTTTATTTAATAAATTTCTTGTTCTAGTGTTTATATTTTTATATTCCGTATTACCCAACTTCACTGCCTGTAACCGGTGTTTTTCTTCTCCAACATAGAGGACTTTGCAAACGTTTTCGAACCTAATGTGGTTCTTCTTCAGGCACTATGGAATTCCCTATATGAATTCAAATTTCCAGAATTAACCGTTGTTTTGGAAAATTTTTTGAACGTTGTCACGTGTGACCGATGGCATCATTGTAGACTTGCGCATTATCCGTATGTTGTTACTTTAGATTTTTATTGCGGAAGGCTTCCCATGCTGTTGATATCTTCATTTCTTGTTTGAAGTTAATGCAGTGCTTATTCCTGAAGGTGTTAAGGCAAATGTATATGGCCTCTAGCCATCTGAGATGTTCTGTGTGGAACATGGTGTGAATAATTCTGGCTAGAGGGAATAGCTGTATAGTTTCCATATTACATATATTCAAATGAATGTTTCATCAAATCTTTTCTTTTCTCACACTATTTATTTTTTTTTATACATTTTAAAATTGTACACCTTTTACTCTAGTTATATCATTATCTATATTCTCCATTATAAGTTCAGCTAATTTTGGCACTATTACAGACCCCCATACTTATTCCTGATTTCTATGTAAAAAATTTGTCATCTAAGTTACATAAAAGTAACTACTTTTATAAGTAAATTCTATTAAAATCAATTATAAAATCTTTTATTTTTAAATTATTCTCTATCACGGCACGGATTTGGAAGACACGGTATCGACAAGACGGTGCCACCCGTCACACAACATGCAAAACAACCGAGTCGTCGCAGCAAAGTTTCGAGAGCAACTCGTCTCGGCAGTGCCGACCAAAATCGGTCACCAAGCTCGCGCGACTTCCGGATCGAAAGCAGGAATTTAAGGTTTTGATAAAATCGGGCCACAATTACGCAAAGACGTCACCGAAAATTTTGTCAAAAGAATACGAACGTGTGGCACGAGCGGCGGGGGGACATTTGTTGGATGTTGTAATCAATATTTAATTGCAATGTTAAACGATGTAACAATTTTGCCAATTAATGAATAAATAAAACAGTTTTTAAAATTAAATTCTGTTAATTTTGAGACAACCTATAGTTTAATAAAAAAATTTTTTCACAAATTATTTTTTGGACCACGCACTACCAAACACTAGCGGTCAATTGCAGGTTCGTGCCTCGCCAACAGGTCGGTGGCACAAAATTTTAAGTTTTCTTCACACGCACAATCCCTAAACGGAGGCCAATTTTCCCACAGAAAGCCCTCGAAAGGAAGCCAATCCCCTTCGGAAGATGGCCAAAACGTATTACAAGTACTTACGTTCGAGCGACGACTAATTTTAACATATTTTTTTACCATAAATTCTTTTGATTTCCAAACGAAAAAGACTAGCATTCGGTCGAGGTATACTCCGACGAGTTTCGGGGACAACTCGTCAAACGGTTCCACAAACCGACATCACCTAAGCTAGTATCCCGCATCCCCTATTTAATTTTACGGCGCGCTTTTAAACGAATAGATCGGCACAATCAAATTTCGAACCGTAAGATAAAATATATGTATTTGTATATATGTTAATTATTGTTTCTCGGGTTTCTTATAGAGAAGGATGTTTATTTCCGACGGACATTACCCGTACTCAATTCACTAAGCAAAACTGACAAACGAAGAACGAACGTAAGTCGAATAACCAGACAAAAATAAACCGAATGACATATCTCTTTTCCATATAAAGAACAAAGATCAAAATGTTCTCGTATCCTTCGTTTGTATTTACCTGAATCGACGTTTCGGCTTCCGTAAACCAATTTCTCTCTCGACAGAGGGCGCTGTTTTTGTCCGAGTTGCTCGGATTTAAATTATTCTTCTCGAGCCAAATAGAGTCCGAGTGCAAGTTACTCGCGCGCGCCCTGGTGGCAAATATTTACATAACACATAGGAGTTCTCTAAAGAATGCATATGCGTTGTATCTGAGACATTTCGAAATCGATACCTAGTACAGTAAATCGCTTATTGTTTTTTTAATTTGTATTTGAGTTATAATATTAAACACGGGTAAATCAAATGTAAATCGTTGTGTGTTTGGATGTTCTAATACACTAGCAAACACTCAATATGTAACGCCGAAAGTTTCATTTTATGGTTTTCAGGCACGTCCACACCTTAAGGCTTAAACAGAGGCGCCAAATTTGGATAAATTTTGCTAAAAGACAAAAATAACAAATACAAAATTTATTGTTAATTTTTAAAAAATTGACACGAATAATTTTCTAAAAATATCCTTGTAAATTTAGTATCCAAATCAAAAGCAGTTTAGTGGTAACGAGATGGACGAATTCATACAAAATTGCTCGTGTAAGAATTCACGTTGAGAGAGCCATTGGTAGAATTAAAATTTTTTAAATATTGAACTGTAGATTACCCATTTCACTTCTTCCATATGTAGATAAAATAATGTTTGTTTGTGTAGTATTAGTAAATCTGCAGCTACCAATTATAAATGAGTGAAATTTTTTAATTGTGAAAACACTATAAAAACTTGATACTGTTTACACTTAATACTTAAATACTATTTACAATTGAAGGTAAACAATAATTAAAGTAGAACATTTGCATCTTCTCTAATAGTGAATAAAAGAATGTCTCATTTTTTCCACTTCAAGGGTTCAAATGGAGAAGAAACCAAGGACTTTAAACTACAAGGATAGCCAGATCCCGTATATTTGTTTGCCCTATAATGGGCTTGGAGGATAGCCAAATCCTGTATCCCCTATAATGGGCTTGGAGGGCCTCCTAATGCCCACAGAGCAGAAAGAGTTAAGAAAAAAAACACCAAGGTGTGCGTTAGTAGAAAAGCGAGAAGAGGTACGAATAGTATTTTTTATAAATTAAACGAAAACCTTAATAAAAACATTATTAATGTTTGTTGTGCAGCGCACATAATACATAACGCTATTCAAACAGCTGCCCACTTGTTGCCCGTAGATGTCGAAAATATTACTATTAAAATATATTCATATTTCCATACATATACACTGGGCGCGTCGTTTGCCTTAAAGAATTTTGTGAAACTGCAAAAGTTGAATACTGTATCAGAAAATACTTGGGCGCTGGTTAGCTCTTTTGTCAGTTGTTGAACGAATTTTGAAAATATAAATGTTCTAGAATTTTACAAGTGATTTTTGAAAGAGAATCTTCAAAACTTTCGCTAGAGTTTTTATACAATCAAGCAGCTCTTTTTCAAAATGCTGTATAATTTATTGAAGGTGACAAAATTTGGGTAATCGAAGTAGCGAACCAAGTTAAAAATTTAAAATTTCAGTGTCAAGAGCGGTTAGAAAATAATTTTCTTCCCTTAGTATAAGTCAGTTAGAAGAACAAAGTGCAATAAATTGCGCAGATTTCACAAAAAATTCTATAGTAACTGCTTAGATTATTTAGAAGAGTGGACGGT
Source organism: Centruroides sculpturatus (assembly GCF_000671375.1). Classification (NCBI taxonomy): domain Eukaryota; kingdom Metazoa; phylum Arthropoda; class Arachnida; order Scorpiones; family Buthidae; genus Centruroides; species Centruroides sculpturatus. Next base: position 72,573 of record NW_019385264.1, read on the forward strand.
ACATTACAATGATATTGAACATTTTCATTGGGTTATATTAAAACAAGAACCTAATTGGGAAGATGAACAATAATCATTCGATTACATTAGTCAACATTTTCCAGACATTAAAAAGATCATTTTCGGAATTATTACAGAGTAATCCTTATTAAAAAATTATATTGATAAGGGAAAGGTTAAATCTTGGAAATGGGCAAAAATCTCAACAAACAAATGGTTAGAAATATTTCATTTTGAAACAAATTACAGTATGTTCCATACAATAATGCAATGTTTTTCAACCTGTGGGTCGCGGGTGAAAGAAAAAGACACGTGTTTGTAGGTCCTACACTACAATAAAAACAACTAGAACTTCAGTGAGAAGGCTGTGCCTGTTTATTTTACAGTACAATTGGTTTTTCGATTGATATTTAAAGAAAACTAGAATTTCAGTGAGAAGCCTGTGCCTGTTTATTTTACAGTACAATTGGTTTTTCGATTGATATTTAAGGAAAGAAAATTAAATGCGTAGTTTTTAAAATCACTGATATAGTTTTAATATGCCCTGGGGGGTCGCCAGAATTTTTTAACTTTTAAAGAAGGCGCGTTCAAGAAGGTTGAAAAAACACTGCAATAATGCATTAAAAATTGAGGAATACGCGCTGTCCTCCCCAGTAACTAATGCCGCGACTGAACACGTTTTTCCTACAGTAAATAAAGTGTGGACATCTGATAAATCACAATTAAATGTTGAGACTTTGAAAATCATATTATGTGTGAAATATAATTTAACAAGTACTTGCGAAAAATTTCATGACATTTTAAACAACGACAACAATCTACTAAAAGAAACTTAATTCAACTGAGAAATATGCGAAAGAACAGCATTTTTTTAAAGATTTATAATCTATACTAATACTAGCTGCAAGTACCCGCTTCGCTAGGTTTTTATTTGTTCGTACATTTATATATAATATAGTTTTATATATATATAAGACTGTTTCTCTTCCACTACGTAATCTTTGTTTGATTCGATGTGTTTTCCTATAATTTTCAAGTTGCTCTTCTGTCTGATTATTTCTGTTTCGTTGATATTTTTCTCGTAGCAATGTTATATGTACTGTACTTTCTTCCGCGGTTTCATTTCTCCGCGCCATCTTTTGCCTTAGATATGATTCGAGACCGCAAAAATTCTTTCTTATTCTTTGGCATTGTTTTGTATATTTTTACTTTTCACACTTCACTATTCACTTTTCACTTTCTACTTTTATCTGTTATTCGTACACTTTTACTTATGAAAAATCAGCTGAGGAATGTGCGTCACACGTCTCCAAACCCATCCTCACCTACAGTACTCACACATAACGGTCCTCGACTATTCCAAAACATTTAAGATTAAGATTACATTATAGCAAATCTTACCCGTTTTCACAGAATGCAAGAATTAGGTGCCCCGTTTCCAGACTAATTAGAGAATTTTTACATGAGTCTAAGAATATGTTCGATTTCCCGCAAAAACGCAAAAAACCGCATCTGCGCCTGTAAATCTTGCACGTCGCTTTCTCTTAACACTTCAATTGTTACTTAACCACTTGAATCGTTAACACTTCCCTTGCGGGGAAGTGTTAACAACCTCTCCCCGCGGGGGAAATTTCGAAAAATCCCTTCTTAGTGTACGTTCTCATGCACCATAACTGTGTACCAAATTTCAACCTTCAACTCCTAAGACTTACTGTAAAGAACTCTGCTTCTATTTATACTATTATAGATGCGGTTTTTTTGCGTTTTTGATTGCGTTTTAATAGGGTACGTCAAAAGAATGTACACCAAGAAGAGATTTTTCGAAAAATTTATACATTTATAATAGATACATTTTGAGCCACAACAACGCGTTGCGGGGTCTGCTAGTATTAAATAAAATCAGTAGGTATTTGGCAAACAGTCTCCAATTTTAACAGTTTTCTTTCGGTTACATATGATGGAAACCAATTGTACAGTACATAATACCGCATGCAATATACCGATTTTCTATAATTTAAATTATTCAAATATATTAAGCCTTTACCGATAACAATGACCGATAATATATTATACTTTAAAGTGTAATATATCTTATACATAATCCTACAGATAACATAACTATACATGTCGTACAAGTTAATGACCAATCTTAAAAGATAAATCTATTAAATAGGACAATATTCCTCAATATGATTTATAATTTTGCTGTCATTCAATCTTAACCGCTAACAAACGATTCGTAATTCATTAATTACACCGAAAAGTTCTTCGTAAGTAACGTCTAATATAAGGTGACCAGATTTTAACATTGATGAAGCGGGACAAAATTGACGGTGGGGAAGTGGTTGTCTTCTAAAAATTCTTCTAGAGCAACAAAATTTTATCATCAAAGAACGCAAAAATTGTCTCTATTAGGGGAAGGGAGGGCAAGATGGAAGGGGTGGACAAGATGGAAACTACCCACCCATCCCGAACCACGTGACGAAGCACCCGAATCTCCATGTACACAGAGACACCCGGATATCTTGTATTTACGAACGGCGACTCAGACCGGTTGATGCCACCAAGTGACGTGTGCAAGTATTTCATATTTCGCAGCAGATTATTACGCAGTCATTGGACTTTTGCAGTGTTATTATTTATATCTAGAAGGTAAGTATTACTATTTTGTTTTTATACAAAGTACCTATTAGGGATAGATTAAATGAATTGATATTTAAAGAGGAAAAAAATTCAAGGATTTTTAAAGCGTTGATATTATTATTGGCAATGGGCATTTGGGCAAGATGGAAAATTGCATTTTAGGGCAAGATGGAATAGTTTTTATGTTTCCCGCACGCAATTATTTTGATTTCTGTTTTCAATTTATCTAACTAATTGAGAATGTAATTATTTTTAGATGGTGAACAAGTATATAAGAAAAGAGCAACACTCTTTTTGGACTGAAGAAACTGCAGATGGCGATGGATGAAGATTTTGTATATTATGTGGAAAACCATATGTGGAACCGCTCACAGAGGACTTGGTACAGTGTCCAGTGTGTTGTGGTTGGGCACATGAACTATATACAAACACAAAAAATGGATGTTTTACATGAATCAACTGTAAAATGTAGGGATATCTTATGTATTCCATCTTGCCTTCAGAGTGAGGGCAAGATGGAATTTTTGACGTTTTTACTTCATGATTCCTAACAGATTTTATACTTAATATTAATTATTTTTAATTACACAATTTTTTAACCATCTAAGATCTCTGTCGAGTCTGATTAAAAGAAAAAATCTATATTATGTTATTTTATGTTTTTTTACATCACAAAGTTAAACCTTCCATCCTGCCCTCCCTTCCCCTATAAATGTATAGCTATTCCCCGTGGGGGATTTTTCGAAAAATTTCTTCTTAGTGTACATTCTCTCGACGTATTAAAACGCAATCAAAAACGCAAAAAACCGCATCTAAAATAGTATAAATAGAAGCAGAGTTCTTTACCGTAAGCCTTAATCCTAACCATCTTCCCACAGTGGGGGAATTTCGACACGTATATTATATAAAAACATGTGCGTATTCGAATGCAGCGTTGTGTGAAAATTTCAAAGGAATCGGTAGGAACTAACAAATATTACATTTTTATTTATATAAATAGATAGAAGATGATCCGCTTTAGTTCATTTTCATAGAAAAGCAAACTTAGGGCGTCGTACTCGTAGCGCCATCTGTTGGACATAAAAGCCTTAACCTAGATGATATCTTTTAATTTATGTGAATGTTTAACGGAATAATATACAGCCTATGTCCAACCCGAAGTTCCATTTTAAATATTGGTGAAAGAATTTTTGAAATCGGATGAGTAGTTTCGGAGATTACCCCCTACATCCAAACTTACTTACTTACTTACAAACACTACGTCTTTATAATATTAGTATAGAAATATTTCAATGGCTTTTTTGATTTATGGACGACATTATAAGTTATGTTGCATTACTTATGGAGATCGCTTAAAATTCAGTATACTAGTGAATACAGTAATATAAATTTCAAATTGAAATGTTTATGAAAATACATTAGGAACTGTTTCAAAAATCGATTACGCTTTATATAAAATTAATTATTAGAAACTACACAACCGATAAAAATTAAGTGAAAACTTAAATCTCGGCATTATATTGAATGAAACATTACACTGTATGAATGTATCGAAGTGGTTAGCATAAGGTGACCAGACGTCCCGGATTGTGCGGGACTGTCCCGCATTTGGTCATGTAACATTTTCAACATGTTTGCAAGTCGTCAAGAGCACAAAGTTGTCGTTTTCTTTTACTACTAGTAGTCTGGGACGCCCCTAATGAATGTTCTAGCAGCAACGGTGTCATTCCGTGGTATAAATAATAAATTCATATTAATAATTCAATAATAAATTGCTATTGCAATAATAATATACTGAATTTATTGTTAATTTAAATAATATCTAGGGGCGCCGCTAGTGGCCGTTCTAGGCATACCGTGACAGATATACAAACAGCGTCATCAATGGCTTTTATATGTATATAGATAATAGGCGTGACAAGTTTGTGCTAAAGTTGTCACGTCATGTTGAATAGAAATGTTTAGAGACGTATAAAATTTGAATTGATAATGACAGTTAACTAAACAAACTGAAGATTATTTTATTTATATTATATTTAATGAATGTGCAACAGAGGGTATGTATAAATTTTTAATATTAATTAATTAATTTTTTGCTTTATTCTAAATAAATAAATAAAAACTAATTTTAGATAGCCATATCGAAGAAGCGAGCTTGTACATTTACAGAAAATATATTTTTTTATCATTATATAAAAATATAAAAAAATATAATTTTATATTTTTTATCAAACGAGCTTGTACGTTTACAACTGAATTCTCTTACATGGTGCTGTTTGCAATAGCGAATTTTCCATATCTTCCAGAGGTAAGACTCGCATCACTCGAAAAACATAAAGCTTCAACAAAATTAGGTAATTTTTTTCCATCTAAAGAAAAAGAATTAGCAATTGCCGAGGCAGTCTTTGTATATCCAAACTTATTTGTATACATTATTCGAGCCAATGTTTACTCGCGCTCGCACAAAAACTGAAGCGATTGTAAAAAATGTATTTGTTCCTTATACAATATTTACAGATGCATCAAAATATAAAGATATTAAACTATTTCCAGCATTAATTCGTTTTTTTTATCACAAACTAGGGATACAAATAAAGCTTTTAGATTTTGTATCTCTTCCAGGAGAAAATTCCGAAATAATTGTCAATTCACTCATTGAAATAATTAAGAAAAACGATTTAGAAAAGAAAGTTGTAGCACTTTTAGCCGATAATGCAAATACAAATTTTGGTGGTCTTATTAGAAGAGGAACAAATAATGTGTACAATAGGCTAAAAGCACATCTCCAGAAGCCAATTTTTGGTGTAGGATGTGCTGCGCATATAGTACACAAGCAGTCAGTAGCGGATCAACTTCCAATTGACATTGAGTGCATCGTAATTAAAATTTACGGTCATTTTCGTATATTTACAATAAAAGTAGAATTATTAAAAGAATTCTGTGAAGATTCAGAGGTAAAATACAAGCGCTTGCTTGGATACAGCAGTACTAGATGTTTGGCATTGATTCCTGCAATTGAAAGAATTTTAAAACTATTCCCCTTTAAAATCATATTTCTTGTCCATTAACAACTGTCCAAGAATTTTGAAAACATTTTTCGAAGATGATACCTCAGAAGCATGGTGCATTTTATGCATAGTCAGGCAGCACTGTTTCATAGTACCGTGACAAATATTGAAGGGGATAAAAATACTATTATGGATATTGTTACAGAACTAGACAATTTAAAATTGAAATTAAAAGAAAGATTGGATATGCAGTACCTATCACTCTCTGTACGCGCACTCACATAAGAAATTTAGAAGCAAATGAGTGCTCCACCAAACAGATTTCTTCAAAGCCAATGCCACTAATTTTAATAATAAATGTATCCAGTACTTAAAACTCCGCTTATCACAATTTGAACACATTGATTATTTTTTAAGTGGGCCAATCTTAAAATCGGGGATAATGTGCAAAAAAGTTTTGAATACATTGAAAAATTTGATGATAAAATGGAATTATTCGATTCTGATAAGGAAGAAAGGGAACGTTTCATATGTAAAAATGTATGTTGATCATACAAAATTAAGTACTTGGAATGACCAAAAAATTCCAACTGATAAAAGGTGGATCGAAATATTTAATTAATTCAATATGAACAACATACCGTTCAGCAATATTAAAAAAATTATTGAATTTACATTACGCTTGCCTGGCACTAACGCTTGGACGGAAAGAGTTTTTTCCAGCTGTAAACCAATTTTGGACTGCAGAGAAAAGGCAACTGAGCGTAGAAACTTTAAAGACTATTACGAGTGAAGTGCAATTTTTCCAATTCCTGCGAAAAATTTTATAACAATATATCAAATAATGATGATTTATTGAAAAAAAATTCACTCTGCCGGAAAATATTAATAAAAAATACATATTAATAATTATTTTTGACTATTGTTAAGTTGTGTATTGGTTTTTTCTATAAAGAGTTATTTTTAAGTTTATTTATGCATTTATATATTTTTATACTAAATTATTTATTAATGAATTAATTATTATTATATTTGTACGTCGGAGGTCCACCCCATTTTTAGCTCCCGCATTTCAACTTAACATATCTGGTCACTTTAGGTTAGCATCAACAACTGCGTTCAAATAAAAGAAAAATAACGAAAGGGTGTATGCCTTTTTACGTCAATACTTTTTAATGATTTTAAAAGGCCAACTAATTATAAAGTTAGCAGATATTTAGGTTACAGTTACAGTGTTGTCGGTTATCTGTGGGTCAATGAAGGTTCGAGGAAAGAACCATCAAAGTCCACCGTTATGCGTTTGTAAACCGAACAGTGGCGTGCGAAGCGGTGGATGCGCCGCTTCCCTCGTATTTTCTAAAAAATAAATACACATTAATTCTAATTATACGAAAATAATCGCGCAATATTTTATTATAACCGCATTACGTATCTTATTACAAATTACTATACTACGCGTGAAAAAAAAGATAAGATTGTTATTGTACATTCGAATATTAGTGACGGAGTGGGAGCGCCGTATCGTTGGCATCCAAAAAGCCGGATTCGCGCACGCGCTTTACGGAGCACCGACCTGGCCCGGTTTAGCCGGCGGAAGCCCGGGACCTCGGGTGGACGCTACGCGTATACCGCATCCGATTCTATCCGGGACCGGTTCCGGGCCGTTAGCCGCTCGCCCGATTACGCCAATCGCGAGTAGATTTATAACTTAACCCGACCGATAAGAATTTACTGCTGTGTTTTTACCATAGTTTTCTGTACAGTTGACGGCAGTTTTAAAAAATCCGTTAAAATATTTGATATTTTTATTCCGCTCTCCGATTTTATATTACTCGCGGATTTCCATGTTAAACCGGCGATATTGCGATTTCGTACGTCACATCTTTAAGGGGACGTAGAAAAAAACGTGTACAATTCTTGCATAATGTTAAAAAATTAACTGTTACTTTGACAGCGTCATTTACAACTAAATTTAATGAATGAGAATCTCTCTCATTCGTTGAATTTAGTTGTAGTAACTTTTTTGTACCTCCTGCGAGATGCACGCGGTACAGAAAAAGCTCTAGAATTTATTTTTCTTAAATTTACGATTTACGTATCCGTTGTCGTAAAAATTTGTCTTTCCACTTTTTTCCCGAGACTACGAATATTCGAGTACAAAGTAACGGTTTCGACTTATTTCTACTTAAGAAGTAGTTAAATAATTAAGCGATTAGGGAATTGGGGACGTAAATAAAACCCCGACGAAAGAGCGAAATTTTACTTAAACAAAAGCTTAACCGAGTACACTGTGGACTGATTTCTTCGTAATATTAGACGTAATAAAGACAGAAATTTTTCCACTTTGACGAGAGTGACCGAAAAGTTGTAAATTTTGAAAATTTCCGTGAACCCTGGTCCTGAAACGAATTAGTTAGAAAACAAACGACGGACAATCTATTAAGTTTAACGTATTTAGATTTTTACAGCTATGTCGAGAAACGTTTAAAGTGTACAACAACCCTGTTCCGTCCTTCGAGATATACTAGTATGCGACAAAAGAGGCATTTGACATTGTCCGGTATCGGCACCCTGGGGATTTGGCAAGTATGCACGCACCGCACACGTACCAAGACCGTCTCTGATTCCATCCACGAGCCACGGGTAGGGAGCAATTTTTAACTAAGTGGATCGTTTTAATATTTAAAAAGTAAAGAATATTTTATGTACGTTTCTTTACAAAACTATATTTAATTATAATTTTCTTTAAAAGTATATTCATACAATTGAATATTTTGTACCAAGTATGTATATCCATAGCACATTTTATACCGAGTAAGTTTTTTATGATTTTATTTTTAATTTTAGCCCTTATATCCAGTGCCGTAACTAGGGTGGTGCCAAGGCACAGGGCGCAGACCCTAGGGGGTGCAGAAATGACCTGGACCAAGTTTTGGGTCTAAGTTACAGAAGCTCGCACCGGGTGCATAAAAGGCTAGTTACGGCGATATTGAAAATTTATTTTAAAAAAAGTTTTGGCTCGAGACCGTATAATGAAAAAGAAAACATTATTAAAAGAGAAAGGCCAATGCCTAAGTTAAATATAAACCTTTCAACAANGAATACAGACTCAATATTATAAGAGTAACAAAAGGAACATGTGGAAATTTACTAACAGGCTATCACATTCAAAAGGTTTATAAAAAAAACTTTTTGAGTTAATAACATGTAGTTAACTGTGAAAAATTATTATTGGACTTCACGCCGGATATTGGATAAGCAAGTTGAGAAAATTATCGTCTAGGCATTAATAACCAACATCTATTGCTACAAACAACAAGCGCTTTCAACGAAACTATTTTCGTCTTCTTCAGGTTAAAAGAACAGTTAATATCCATGCAACACCCCCACGCTGGATGTGCCTTCCTTGTGGGTCAACAGATTAAAACAACGTCGCTAGCTCCGCATTCTCGCAAAATAATCTATTGCTCATGCGCGTCGGCACCGAGCGCGCATCTTTTAAATTCTCCGTTTTAGTTCTATTTCGATTTTATTCCAATGCTGGTTTGCCGTTGCTGTAATTTGAATTTGAAGGATATTAACTGTTCTTTTAACCTGAAGAAGACGAAAATAGTTTCGTTGAAAGCGCTTGTTGTTTGTAGCAATAGATGTTGGTTATTAATGCCTAGACGATAATTTTCTCAACTTGCTTATCCAATATCCGGCGTGAAGTCCAATAATAATTTTTCACAGTTAACTACATGTTATTAACTCAAAAAGTTTTTTTTATAAACCTTTTGAATGTGATAGCCTGTTAGTAAATTTCCACATGTTCCTTTTGTTACTCTTATAATATTGAGTCTGTATTCAATTTCTTACTAAATGCTTTTTAACATCTCCTCTGGTACTGTGTTCACAGCAGGAACAATCCTGTTCAGTAATTCTTCTGCACTAGTTACGTTTTGGCGTAAACTTTGTCGTTTATGTAGACTCACAGAAAGAAATCAAAGAAATGATATCAGGGACTTCAGTGGTCATGACACTGATCTCTCTTGACTAATATGACAATTTAGGAAATTCTCATTAAGGAAACCTTGCATCCAGTGTGGGAACTTCCTGCCATGCTGGAAATAAACATTTGCCATATCAGTTGTGGAACAATGAAATTTTGAAGCATAACCAGATAGATGATAGATGTTTGAATTGATCATTGATTTGATGAAGGAAATGCTTGTAACAGTGCTGCCAAGTGTGAAAAAACTTTTTGATTTAACAATGTATAGTTAACTGTTTTACAACATCTGTTATAGTTTTTTCTCTATTGAGTTTCTTAATCAAGTAAATAAATATATTAAATTTTAGTGAATCATGCAATAAAGTCATAATAGTCAAGGTATTCCTGTTCAATAAACATTTTTTTAACTAAAATAACATAATAAAATAATGAAAAATTTTTACAATTTGAATCTTATATAAATAATATAATTATTCACATTACATTTTTTAAAATTAGCAAATATAAAATGATTTTCAAAAATCTTACTTAAAAACAGCAATCTTCCCATAGTTATTTCCTGCAGCCAAATATTTTCCACATGGTGAGAACTCTTGAGCAAATACAGTTGTATAATATTGCTTTAAAATATCCATTAACCTGATGTTTTTCTAAAATTTATTTAAAAATTAAAAATTATTAACTGTCATCAAAATAAACAATTATAAAGTATTTTTACTTCTAACAGTAACTGCTATTTTGAAGAGTAATGAATACAAAATGGATAACAACTGTTCTTTGCATACATCTATATTCCATGGCTACCTATCTCTTCAGAAGCCTTTATATTTAAAAATAAAACTGTCTTTATGCTCTGCTAAACTTTAACATTAATTTTAACAAGTCATCAAAAAAATGTTTGGATAAATTCCTTGGGCTTTCTCCTTAACAGATGACTTTCATAGAAGGGCTAATCACATTGATTACAACAAGCCCAAAGACCAAGTACTTCGAATGCTCGCAGCAATTAAAGGAAACTTGGAGACACTAAAAGAATTGATGGAAATTGTTTTGGGTCTCTTCGACCTATAGTCTGGTGGAAACACCGGGCAGGGTCCCCCTTATCTAAAGGAGGGAGACCTCGCTGACCGATAAAGTGTAAGCAATACTCTCAATGGTAGAGTATTACAGTACAGTACAAGTTCAAGTTCAAGTTCTTTATTGCCGTACAAAGGTACAAGCCCGGTACCGCATAAGCACAAACCGGTTTGAAAACGCATACAACAGTAAAGTTACAGGAATAGAGTACATAACATAGCATAACATTATATTCGATATAAATCAATTATATACAAGGTATGAAATAAAAGACGGGACTGTAGATACGGAGCACTATATACATAACATGATATACAAAGCAGTTTAATTACATACTACAAATCGCGTAACAAATAAGAATGACTTTATATACAGGACATTGAATTGGAACACAATATACAAGACAAGTACATGTCAAAGGTCAAATACATAATGGAATTGCATAGCAATATAAATAAGTTATAAGTGGTGGTATTTATGTTGCTAGGAGGTGCTAGTTGAGACGTTGAGAGCTGCAAGTTTACAGTATTTGTTGACTAGCTGATTGAAGTAAACGTAAGTGGAATGTTCGTTGATCAACTCGTTGCAACTACAGGGCCAGTCCTTTCCCCGAGAGTTGATTATAATCTTTAAATGTTGCCGCTCAGCATCGAGCATTGGGCAGTTGAAAATATAATGAAGTGCTCCATCCTGAGTGCCACAGAGGGAGCATGTATTGTTCAAGTAGTTGGTAAATCTGTTAAGATAGCAGTGGAAATTACCATGGTTGGTAAAAAATTGCGATGTGGAATGGTTGAGTTTCAACCATTTATAGTTATAAATGTCCGAGATATGCGGGAAGAAGTTATTGGTAATTGATTGACGGTTGTTGTTCCAGTCATTCTGCCAGTTTTCCAGGAGATTGTTCCAAAGGATGTGCTTTAAGGTGGAATTGCTCATATTATTATAACTAGTGGTGAGAGTGAGGTCAGTGGCGGCCTCCTTTGCTAGTTCGTCTGCCCGCTCGTTACCAGGATTACCCTGATGTGCATGAGTCCAGTTCAAGAAATATTCATTGGTGGAATGACGAATAGTGCAATAAATATCAGTAACTAGGTGGTGCGGATGTTTGTGTACAGTACAGGCTGCACACAAAACTATGTCAAAGTAAAAGGGTTGGACTTGAGAGTGAGAAAGGCTGGTCCCCATCAGGTCGTACTGCAAGAGGCCGCACATATAACAGTCTGACTTTGTTGTTCAGTCACCTTAATACCACCAAAGATGACCAACTGCTAATGATTAAAATACAGTCTTAGTACTCTGTAGTGCCATTTGGCAGAGCAGAGGCAGTTGTAAAAATTGTGATACAGAAAATGATCTGCCATTGTTATTTTTAAGAAATTTCATATTTTGAAGCAGTAAAGGTCCCTTCTGAACTATGAGTTCTAATAACCAATTATTAATAATTAGTGGCCAATTAAAAGGATCCCCTATATCTACATCATTTCAATTCAACAAAATTATTATTTTCCAAATTATCCTCACCACAGCTTGATTCACACACTGATGTTTCTTGACACAATTACAAGCAAATTTCAGACTTGTCATTTGATTTTTCATCTTCCATTTCATCATTATTATCTGAAATGAATTCTAAAGTGGCTATTGATGATGTCGGGTCAGCATCACCCAACTTTACGAATTTCAGCATTAATCCTCGTAGTTTTCTGTTTTTCCTTATCATGTTCATTCTTCTGCTTGCAATAATATTCACCAGACTGACATTTTATTCTCCATTTGACACATCTAAACATATCTAGGCCTATAATAGTAATAATTCTTTACTTACATAAACTATATATACGTGTTTTCAAATATGTAAGGGGCTGTCCATAAATTATGTCCATATTTTTCTTGAAATCTTTACTTCCCCCCACTATCCCAGTTTGTACAAGTTTCTGTAACTCCCTCCCTCTTCAAACATCCAACAAATCTCAACCCTCCTCAAAATCTTTATGAATAATAAAATACATAAACTGTATAAAATGTAATGAAATAAAACACCTCCCTCCCTCCCAGATTGAATGGATAGCCCCTAAAAGTCTTGTAATAATCCAAACCTGACTAAAGCATGGGTACTGAAAGTTCATTTATACTAAATTAAAATAAATAAGCACAAAATATCTTATAAGCTGCAAAAATAATTTATTCTATTAACTTTATTAAAGTTGATATTAATAAATATTCTATTTTTTATTAGTGGTGGCTAGTTTTATCAAATCTCTTAAATATTGTATTTAATTCTTCAAAAAAGCCTTTTATGTATAGAAAGGATATAGAAGAAATCCTTATTAATTCAAACTTGGATAGTTTGAAATCCCATTAGTTCATAACTGTACTTTTATCCCACAGGGAATATAGAGGCTTACATGTTAAGGAATTTGGTTAGTTAGAAATATGGCTATTTTGTAATTTGAAATGAAAATTCTGTCCAAACTATCACATGCATATGTTAACTCCTTCATTTAGATGGAAGTGCCTCCATGTTATAAGAGAACAATAGGCCAAAAACAACTCTAATCTGGTCAATATGGCTTTGCTTTTATAACAACACATTTTCAAGTGTTACCTTACACATGGATTACCTTTTTTTCTCTTATCTCATAAAATATGCTAATTTTCAGGATTGAAAGATTGTGCTGCTAGTAGCAGATACAGATACTTGTATGGCTCTAAGCTACTACATTTGAATGNTTTTATGTACGTTTCTTTACAAAACTATATTTAATTATAATTTTCTTTAAAAGTATATTCATACAATTGAATATTTTGTACCAAGTATGTATATCCATAGCACATTTTATACCGAGTAAGTTTTTTATGATTTTATTTTTAATTTTAGCCCTTATATCCAGTGCCGTAACTAGGGTGGTGCCAAGGCACAGGGCGCAGACCCTAGGGGGTGCAGAAATGACCTGGACCAAGTTTTGGGTCATAGTTACAGAAGCTCGCACCGGGTGCATAAAAGGCTAGTTACGGCGATATTGAAAATTTATTTTAAAAAAAGTTTTGGCTCGAGACCGTATAATGAAAAAGAAAACATTATTAAAAGAGAAAGGCCAATGCCTAAGTTAAATATAAACACTTCAACAAAAAAATTTGTTCGACATTTTCACGATAAAGTTCGTGAAGACATAAAATGACATTGTGGATGCATAAAAATGCAAGAATTGTTTTGTCGGCCTTGCCTATTATTTTCACATGAAATTAGTGTGTGGAATACAGGGCTGTGGAGTCGGAGTCGTCAAAAAATCCGCCGACTCCGACTCCCTTTTACTTACCAACTTGTTATGTATATGAAACGGAGTCGGAGTCGGTAGATTTTTACGCGACTCCACAGCCCTGGTGGAATAAGAATGGCTTTGACGATTTAAATAATTTGAGTAAAGCTGGCAAAAAACAAGACGAAAATCGTAAATCTCGCATCGATTCTTTCGTAAAATTGAAGCAATTTGGAAATCAAAATAGAATAGAATTTAACATTAGTACAGAATATAAAATAAATATTGAAAATTATAACAAGATAGTTACGGCTAATAGATACATTATATCTTAATTAGTAGATGTTATCGAAGCGAGAATTGGCATTTAGAGGCGTAGAGAAGCTATTAAATCTAATATAACAGAGTTAATTATATCGAACTTGCTTATTTATTAAGTGCGTTAGATAATCTATTAATTAAAAATACATTTAGAGAAGTCTACGGTTTTTACTGGCTTATCGAACAAATGAATACGAATGGGCCCTAGACCAGGCATGGCCAACATACGGTCCGTCTAATGAATTTATGTGGCCCGCGATCAATCTTTCAAAATAGCTCGACGAAAAATTCGGCAACACTCACCGTGCGTTTACAGTTAACCATACATTACAAAACTCTTAACTACAGCGTAGATTGTTGATAAAGCATGATAATGTGAGAAATATATCTGTAATCTCTATCTACAATTCAGTCTCTACGGGGTGACACCGCAATAAGATCTCGCACCACCTCAAAATCTTCCTAGGGCAGCCTCTGGTTCGGCCCGGGGGCAAAAACTGTTGACCACCCCTGCCCTAGACCGTCACTGACTGATTGCCCCTGGAAGTCGACTTCTTACAGATACACAGCTTCCCTATCATCAAATGCCACGGGACGCCACTAATGTCGACTTATGCGGACGCGACTGTAGTTTAAAAATTCATGGAAGTTGAAAGAATTGGTATATTTGAATGCGGTTTGAGTAAAATCATTGGAATTCCACGGGAAAATTACGTTTATTTGCATGCAGGCAAATGTTTACACTTACACGCGTATCACAGCACTAAAGCACTTGTGCTATGTGTCCGCCATCACCGCAAATGACAGTTTGCAAGCGAGTGACAATACCATTAATTGCAGCATGTAGCAGATCCGGGTGGATGCAGAAGATTTCGTGGCGAATGGCCTCCTTTAACTGCACTAAAGAAGATGGGCTGTTGCGATACTCTCGGAACTTAACGCAACCCACAGCCAAAAATCAAGGGGTGTTAAATCCAGTTTGCGAGGGGACCATTTATTTGTACAGTGACGGCTGATTAATCGTTCTTCAGTAAAGGTTCTCAAGAACGTATGTACGTCGGTTACGATGTGAGGAGATGCCCCATCTTGTACGAATGTCACTGTGTCAAGGACATTATGTTCCAATAAGCACGGTATCGCTTTCTCCCGTAGCATTTGCAAGTATCGCGTTCCAGTAATTGAGCACGTTTTCCAGCCTGGTTTTTTACAGGGCTCTTCAAAGAAAAAAGGACCCACAATAATAGATGCACCAAACAGCAACACAGTAACACGTGGTGAATGTAGGAGCTCTTCACTGTAAGCATGTGGATTCTCCTTTGCCCATATTCTATAGTTATGGGTATTGACTATTCCATGCAATGAAAAATGAGCCTCATCTGTCCACGAGATATCGAGCAGCCATTGTAGATCTTCGTCGATATTCGACAAAACCCAATTTGCGAAGTCCACGCGCTTAGTTGTGTCATTTGGTAAGAGCTGGTGTAGTGGTTGAAACTTGTATGTGTACAATTGTAACGCACCACGAAGGATGCGAATACCGATGTCTTCGGTATTCCAGGTACTTGTGCCAGTTCTCGCGCGCTACTTACGGCACTCGTTGACTGTTCCTTCAGAGTCTTCATTTGCGAAGCCACATCGGAGGTACGGACCTCTGATAAACGTGATGTGCCACCGCGTGGGCGATTAAACAAACTTCCCGTTTCTTCGAAACGTCGTATTAGGGAAACCAATCCGGCAGGAGTGACGATTGGACCCGAACCTTTCTTCATTCTGTTGTGTGTTTCAGCCGGCGATTCGTGGCTGAGATAAAACAACTTCACCAATAGTGCTTTATCCAACAACGTCGACATCATAATAAACCAGTAACAGGAAAATTCAGAAATGAGCTGTTAATCGCATACCCTGCATTTTATGCCTCAGATTTGCACGATTCCAGACATTTTCTTTCGCTTAGCGGCCTCTATCGACAAAAATTCGAACTATTTCCTTTATCTCTACTCAAAATAAATCCCCCTTCGTGAAAACGCAAACCGCATTCAAATATATCAATTCTTTCAACTTTTATGAATTTTTAAACCATTTACAAATTTATGGGACACCGTGTACTTTTATTGGTAAGAGGCGAATAAATTTTGGCGATATTTCGACGTGTTACGACGGCGTCGCCTTATTACTTCGCAATCGCACCGTTCGAGAGTGCGGAGTAAAATTTTTTTAAAGTAACGCGTCGTTTTTTGCGTGTGTAAGTAATTCGAGTAATTTTCGTTGACGGAAGAGGTGAGTCGGACGTAATACGTTTCCATTATTTCAGTTCTAAATCCCAAATAACCAATTCGTTCCTCACCTTGGCAAGATATAAACGAACACGCACAATTGTGAATTATAAATAGAGGTTTTTATGGACAAATTACGGAACTAATGCGAGATCTTCCAGACGAAATACTTTGCTTACGTAATTGCCTTATATCGAGTAAAAACCAATAGATCTATCGCCAATAATTATTTTAATTCGTTTACAATATCTGCACGTAGTGTTAAAATAAGAAGGTTCGACCGATATGACTTTCCGTTTCGAATTCTTAAATGATACTGTTCTTACGCGATTATGGCCTATGGATTAAAAATTGTTTTTTATTGCTGCGTGCTGCTACCGTCACTTCGACACCCTCTTTGAAACAGAAAAGGCGATCGTTTACGACGTGCGCCGATGCTAGTGTATCTGTTTGCCTTCATTTGAAAGATGCACGGTACGTTGCTTTTAAAATATCCGGGTCTGCCTCGGTACGCATTTTTGGTACTTGGACGGCGGACCGGTACGTCGCACGAATCGTGGTGCTCTCGGTTCGGCCGCCGGTGCGACGTGACGGTTCGACGAAACGGTGCCAGTCACGGGCTGGACGGAATTCGCATCCTTCCCCGTCCGGCGGCTCTGCCGGATCTTTCTCTCGTCGAATTCGTGGGATTTCGTTCGAGGTGTGCCGGGGGCCACGGTAGACTACGTTTGCGCCGTGGCGGATGCGGCTTGTCCGGGGAAACCTCGGGCGACCGCCGGTCGTGTCGTCTATAGTACGCTTCGTCGTGTAGTGATCCGTGTGGCTGCCCCGCGGGGATCGTATTTGTTACCGAATAAACGGATGTCTGTTGGATATCTTGGTTAGTTCTTTTAATCTTTTTCGTATCTCTGTTGCCTCTACTGGTTATGCATCTTGCGTGCGATTTGATTTCTTGCCGAATATCGAAGTAAGTGGACTAGATTTTGTTGCGGGTATTATATTTTTATCGTCGTTTTCGTAAAAATATTGCCGAGCGGCAATTTTGGTGCCGTGTAGCATGATGTCCCACGTGGTGGTGGAGGTAGGATTTCGGGTTGGCGGGGAGGCAGCGGTGGACATTTTGGACGTGCCTTCGGGCACGTTTAACGATTAAGAAAAACTGGCAGTTCGGTTTTTCTTAACTGTTCGAACGACCCGTTGCTTCTGCAAATTCCTGTTTTCTTTGATAATTATGCATTAATTAAAAGATGCTTTGCATTATTTTTTCGGTAAATTAGTTTAGTTGTTGATGTCAACTGCAGAATTGTCTACCAGTTTTGTGCTGGTCTCTGTTTTTATTTTGCTATTACTTCACGACAAGATCAAAATGTGATTCTAAATGTCTGATTCGTTACTAAATGCTGATCGGTGGCTTTCTCGATGGATCTACCAGCTAAAAGAATAAAAGACTTGAATAAATGATCGTTGGTGGGTTGAGAGTTTCTCAATGGCTGATGACGTTGCCGTGACTGGGTTGACGCTGCCCTTGTTAATTTGAAATCCTGTTGGTCAAAGGGTTGGCCTTAGTTTTGCTAAATTTCCACCCCGAGACCCTAGTGCAAAATTGAAAATTGTTGAGAGAGGACTGGTGGAAGAAGTCTTGCGGTACTGGAGAATGGGTAGTGCAAATTGCTCACAAACAACCTGGAAAACACTTGCTATGCCAATGATTTTTGTCAAATTTTAAACGTGCTCGTATTTTAAATGAATAAAATTATTGATTTTAATGGGTTCCTACTAGTACAGTGGTATCTCAGGATACGAACGTTCCAGCATACGAAATTTTCAGGATACGACATGAAATTCGAACATATTTCTGCTCCACGATACGAACAAAAACTCACCATACGATGTTATGTTAGTTCACAGTGCCATTTTTTATTCACTTCTGTTCGTCGGTCTCGGTCCGCGCTTTTGCTTTGTCGTGGAAGGATCTTGTTCGATAAAGGAAATCTCGAGGTACTATTGGAAAGTGGCTGATTTTATTGAAAAAAAACATCCCAAAAAGATTCATACTGGTCGTATTGCCGCTCGGAGTAATGACATTTGCCTAAGTCATTTTAGAAACATTTTAAAAAGTAGGCAAACCTCTTTGGATAGATATTTTATCAAGCGACCTCTATCCAGTGAAAATGCTGGTGGAAGTGAAGGAAAGAAAGCAAAAGCAGTGAAAAAAAATTTTAAAAACATATATATAAAAACAACACTAATTTTTTTTCTTTTTATCTTTTCTAAGTTATTTTTAAGTTATTGTTACATTATGTTATGCAAGTTAAGTTTTAGTATCATTTCCCTTTTCCCTCTCTTCTCCCACCAGTTTACACCTCCACCGTCCTCTATTCTCAAAGGTAAAGTGCAAATAAAACTACATTTTTTTTAATCAATTATTCTATTATTTACAACTACAAAACTCATTTTTCAGTATTTTCCTTACTATAGTTATTTTTTTTAATGTACTACTTAGCTTTAATTTGAGTGTGTTTTTCATGTTGGAATGAATTATTTGGTTTTACATGTAATCGTATGGGGAAAAATGATTCACCATACGACATATTCATGATATGATCTCAGTTTCGGAATGGATTAATTTTGTATTTTGAGGTACCACTGTATTTTATTAAAAGCAAAGCTGTGGAGTCTGTATTGAATGCTTTGACTCCTTGGTTTGTATTATTTTAAGACTGTTACTCTTTTATCTACAAGTATCTTGTTCAACACTGTTTGAAAATTGAGGAAATCCTAGTAAAAAAATTCCACAACTTTAACTGCTAATTCTGTTGTTCAATGTTTGTTTATTCAAGTAATCATGCATGTTGTCTCAAATTTGCCCATCGATTTTAAAATTTTCAAATTGTTTTGTGCTTTTTGTCAAGTTTATTTTAATGAAAACTGATAGAATTTTTTCTACCTTGTCCTAGCTTTCCTGTCAACCAGGTGTCGTCGTTGCTTTCAGACTTTAGCCCTTAAATCTGTCACTGTGTTTTGTTTTTATAGATCAATCATTGTATTTGGTAATGTTCATTTAAACATTTTTAGATAAGTGTTGTTAAACTTGTTTTTAACTGTAGGTAAGTAATTTGAGGAAAGAATTACTGTTATATCTCGTTACTTGAACTGTTCCCAATTTGAACGATTCAGTATTTGAAAACAAATTCTGAAAAACTTGCTTTGTACTCGACGCATGAACAAATTCTACTCACTAGAATAAATTTTCGGTTAATAACATATTTTTTTTATGATAAAAATAAATATGAAAATGGTGCCGATATTTCTGATCAAGACCCACAAAAAAGCTCAGACAGTGACAATACTTTGTAAAAAGAAAATGCTTTCTTTTAACTAAAATGAATATTGATGTGTAATATAGCATTTTTAATTGTGATTGTTAATTATTGATTGGAAATAAAGTATTGATTGGTTTAATAAACATATTTCTCTTAGTGACAGAAAACAGTCATATACTTTTGTTAATTTTGGAACTTAACCCCATTTTTTGTATTAGTTCTTTGTTTCAAATAGCACAGATTCATACAACAATGCACTTTTTTTGAAGGTAACTACTATCTTAAATTAGGAATTCTTTTATATGTCAGTATAGAATATAAGTAATAAATTAACATCAGGAAAGTAAGAAATTTTAACATAAATTTAAATTGTAATATAAATAAATTATTATGAGCCAGAATTGTTCTGTTTTTTACTAACTCTGTGAGTCCCAATTGTAAAAGTTCAGTATATGTGTGGGCCAACTATAATATTTTGATGCCAAAATGGGATGGGGCTGCAAGTGATAAATATGAAAACTCTTAATGAACTATCAAACAAAACAAAACAACTATCAATACCACCTGTTGCTGAGAAATGTACATTAAACAAAACATAAACGTTTTCAACCTGATACATAGGCCATCTTCAGGTGTAACTGAATTCAAACGGCTTTTCAAAAATTTAACATTTTAACAGTAGAACATCCAAACATCTAAATTTAAAACGAAATATTAGATTAATTGACAAATAAATAATAAAATAAAATGTATCAAATAAACTAAATAAAAAACAATAACTATATAAATAATAAAATAAAAATAAAATACACAAAAAAAATGCATCTAAATATATGGGCAGGTGCAGACTAAGTATTTTTATTTAAAATTTTTTCTTTTATGCAGAATTTCCATGCAGAAGCTGGTTCATCTTCATCCCTGGCATTATTATAACCAATCTTTAATTTACTTCTATAGATTTCAATTTTTTCTTTGTTCATTGCTAACAATGGGAAATACATGGCCCTGATGACAGTTGCTTCATTCCACTTAACTACAAAGTCTACTTGTGCTGTACTGCACAAAACTGTGTTGCAGTGCCCTTTATTAATGTCTTACTTGTGTTCCTTAAGTGTGGTTGCTTAATTCCTTCTTGTGACCCCAATATAATCTTTCTGAACAAAATCAGCAATTAGGAATTAAGAAAGACTATATTGGGGCCACAAGAAGGAATTTAGCAACTTTCATTTTCAATTCACTTAACTCTCCTCAATTCTTTGAAATACTTCCATTTTCAGTTCAATGTGATAAGACATGAAAATTAACAGATCTGGTGCAAACCATTAACTTAGTAATAACTCTTAATTGTTACAGTAGTTTGTTGAACTTTCTCAGTACTTCGTGTTTATATATAAATAGCTGTCGGTTTCATGATATTTCAGTGTTCAATTAGTTTTCGGAGATTGGATCAACTGAATATTGTCATAATTAAGTCAAGTGAAGATTTTGAAGTATTTCTTCTCGTATGCATTTTAAAAAATGGATTGGTTTTTACTAAATAGTAATAAGCATTGTGAGAGTTAAAGAGGGCAGTGGCAAGAGTGTGAAGTGTAAATATTGAAAATAGCATGACAGTTATTTGGACTTTGATTTTACGTTGATAGAAGTCAATGGTAAAGAGAGCCAGCCCACAGTGTGTACTGTGTATGAAAGTTTTTGCACCAGAATGCATGTTATCAAGTCAGTTGAAATGCCATTTAGAAACCAATCATCCTAGCATGGTTATTAAATATCATGACTACTAGAAAGTAAAGAGTTAAATCAAGAAAAAGATAGCTGTTATAAGCAGTAATTAATACCAAGCAATGCTTTGCTAGCATCTTACAAGGTGACACACAGAATTGCAAACCCCGAAAACATAAAATAAAAGTTGCTGACCAATGGTGGAAGGAAATTTACTCCAGCCACAAGTTAAGGAAAATAGTTTGGCCAAGATACTATGGGAAATACCTGTCCAAACTGATGTCACTGTATCTCACAACAGACCGGATTTAATTTATGTTGATAAAAATCGTAATGAAACATTTTTAATAGATATAACTGTACCATCAGATTATAACATTGGTGCTAAAGAAATTGAAAAATTGAGTAAATATCATTTTTTGAAATTGGAAGTTAACCGCCTGTGGAATACACAGATGACCGTTGTTCCAATAGTAATAGGAGCAACAGGAATAGTAGCAAAAAACATAAAGAAATACATAGATCAATTAGAATCCAACATTGATATTAGTATTCTTCATAAACAGGCAGCTATACACATTGCTTATACTCAATAGAGTGCTTGGTGATGCTATCTTTGAGGCTAATACAGCAGATCAGCAAAAGCATGATATACAATAATCTTCAAATCTGCAGCAATCATCAGATATACATCATTCATTAGTTAATTTGGATTTACCTAATACAACTTTTGATACTAGTACACAAAGCTCTACTGGAAACTTGTTGAGAAGAGGAACTATTTGCATGTAAAAGTGCAACTAATACAGTAAAGGGGGAAATAGGTACTTTCTTTCCCGTGGGTTACGGGATGAGGTATTTTTTATTCCGATGTAATTTGTGAATATTTTATTGCAATAAAATAATAATAATAACTCTCCCGTGGTCACCACCTGGTTGTGGTGGGAGAGCCCAGTAACTTTACTGAACCATAGAGCAATGCAGGCTGGAGCACAAGCTCCTGGTAGGGACACCCATGCCAGTAAGGTCTATGGGGAGAAATGAAGCTAAGAGTGACCACACACCCACATTCTGTGGAGATATTTATCATGGTAGTAGCCAGATCAAAGTGTGATACCGGCTCGGACGTCGCCTGGGTTAACAAGGTCCATGTTCGTGGATTAGGCAGAGGCTCATGTTCGAAAAATAGGACACAGTCTCCCTTGGTTACCGATGGCGAAAGCAGCGCTGGCCGAAGCATGGCTACTGCAATGTCCTCAACAGATGTGAGGAACCAACCTAGCCTTGGTGTTTCTGTGGAAATGCATCCACAGACCACAAAGGCTGGAAAACCACACCAACGGATGAAGTGGACAACAGAAATGAACGAGTTTATCATCCGTACTTACTACGCAATCACAACAAACATGACAGCTTACAGACAACAACTACACCATAGATTCACACAACAATATCCTCACCTCACTGTCACTGAACAAAGGGTTGTTGATAAAAAAAAAAAAAAAACAGTTATACACAACAACTTTATCCCACAAACAACACTTGAACTTATCAAACAACAGGTTGCTGGTCAAATACATCAACAGACAAACATTTAACATTATTAATGAAGATCACATAACCTGTCAGGATAATCCAGCAACAAGCATTGATAATAGCACACATACAACAACTACCACTAATGATATTACACGCACTTCCTCATCTATCACTGATAACGTAGACATAGAATTAGTTAATACTCTCTCACTTATATTTCAGGAAACACTCACTAAATATACAGGTACAGATCCCACACAAAGACCATGAATACTGAAAATCAACACATCAAAGGTAGTAGGGAAAACACTAAATTATGTAAACACTCACTTACTACCACATTACATCCATTTAATTTCTACACTCTCAGATATTCATACATTAGTTTATGCTGGGGCAGTCACAGTAGTGACACACCATGGACTGAAAATACAACCACAGACACACACAAAAAAACAATTCTATCACAAGCCTGCCTAGCAGAGAAGAATAGAAACACAAATAAATGACATTAGACAGCAATTAGGCAGGCTGACACAATACACTAAAAACAACATAACACCCAAATTAAAGAAATAACTCAAACACATTTTCAAGAAAATCAAAACACACACAAAACATGAACATCATAACACATACATTACAGAATACATCAATACACTAAAACAAAACCCCCCGGCCAAAGCATGTAGACTCAACGATACAAAACATGTACACTACGAAAACAACAAAATAAATTATTCACAAACAATGAAAAACTTTTCTACAGACAAATCAGTACCAAAACAAACAATGATACACAGCAACGTGGCACACCAACAGAAGAAGAACTCACAATTTATTGGTCTTCTCTTTGGTTCAATGCTGTTGCACACAATGCTGATGCAAGGTGGATCGAGGAGGAGAACAGAAACTTGCATAACATACCAACTATGCCCTATGCTGAAATAAACATACTCGACATCAGCTACGCTGTTAACAGAACACACAACTGGAAGACACCTGGTGTAGTCAACGTTCACAATTTCTGGTACAAAAAGTTTACATCACTGTAACAGAAACTAGCTAAACGCCTAAGATAGATCATCATCAATCCACAAGACATGCCAAAATTTCTTACTCAGGGCATCACCTACATGAAACCTAAACACAACACCACCACCACCACCACCACAGACCCCACACAATACAGACCAATTACGTGTCTTCCAACACTCTACAAATTATTGACATCCTGTATCACAAACAATATACAAACATGTTGAAGAACATGACATTCTTACAGAACAACAAAAAGGTTGCCGTAGAAATCACAGGGGATGCAAAGAACAGTTACTCATAGATTCAGTCATTCTACAGCAAGCACACAAACAACACAGAAACATACACATGGCATATATACAAACAACACAGAAACATACACATGGCATATATACAAACAACACAGAAACATACACATGGCATATATAGACTACAGAAAAGCATTTGACAGTGTTCCACACAGTTGGCTGCTACATATTCTACACATGTATAAAATACTCCATCACTCATTGCATTCTTCCAAAACACTATGCAGCACTGGAGAACAACAATACATCTCAGGGTTAGTAACACTTCCGTACAAACAAATGAAATATTCATTAGGCGAGGAATTTTTCAAGGAGATTCTTTGAGTCCTCTCTGGTTCTGCCTAGCCCTGCTCCATTATCCAACATGTTAAACAACACGCTATATGGCTACAATATCAGACATGAAAAAATAACACAGTTTACGCTATCGCATCTCATGTACATGGACAACATAAAACTTTATGCATCCACACAAAAACAACTTCAGCAGCTCCTACAAATCACACACTCATACACCAAGGACATACAAATGGAGTTTGGCTTAGCCAAATGCAAAACACTTCACATAGAAAAAGGAATCCTGAAGAAAAAAGATTTTGCACTTGGAAATAGGGACATTATTGAATCCATGGAAGAGAGCGAGTTCTACAAGTATTTAGGATTGCAACAGGCCAAACTAACAGAACATACACAAATAAAGCAAAGATTAATTAAAGAATACCAAAGTAGGTTGAATGCTATCCTCAGAACACAGTTAAATTAAAGCAATAAACACATACGTCATCCCAGTAGTCACATACTCTTTTGGAGTTATACATTGGACTCACACAGATCTCGAGCAACTCGAAAGGAAAACAAGAACAGTACTTACTAAGCATAAACAACATCATCCTAAATCCGCCACAGAAAGATTAACCCTTCCACGTAAAGATGGCGGACATGGCCTGATTTATATAGTTAACCTTCACTATAAACAAATACAGTCACTGCAAGAGTTTTTCTACAGGAAACAAGAAACATCATCGTTACATAAATCAGTAACTGTAGCAGACTCAAATAGCACACCATTAAACTTACACTCACATCATACAGACATGACACAACATATAAAAAGCATAGACACCATCAAGCAAACATGGGCTCAAAAGGCACTCCATGGCAGGCATCCTTATGATCTGGCCCAGGATTTTGTTGACAAAACTGCATCAAACAGCTGGTTAGATCGGGGATGCCTCTTTGGGGAGACGGAAGGATTCATGATTGCCATACAGGATCAGGTCATAAATACTAAAAACTACAGAAAACACATACTCAAAGATACAACACTCACAAATGACACATGCAGAAAATGTCACATCATGCCAGAAACTATACAACACATCACTTCTGGTTGCAAGCTCTTGGCACAAACAAATTATTTACACAGACATAAATCAAGTAGGAAATATAATACACCAAGAGCTTGCAAAGAAACACAACTTGGTAGACATTCACAAACCATACTACAAGTATATTCCATAGACATTACTGGAAAACAACATGCAAAAAATGTACTACGACAGAGTTATAGTCACAGATAAAACAATTTACCACAACAGACCAGTAATCGCACTCATTGACAAACAATAAAATCACATACATTATAGACATAGCCATTCCAAACACTCACAATGTACAAAACACATGCACTGAAAAAATTAGCAAGTACACAGAACTTGCCCAGGAAATAAGGCATCTGTGGAGGATGGATAGGGTAGTTATTGTACCTGTTATTCTCCTGTACAGGTGTGATACCACACACACTACACAAAAGCCTGGGAAACATTACAATTGAATAGAAATACATACATCACACTACAGAAGGCCACTATATTGAATACATGCCACATTGTTAGGAAATTTCTGAATACATACACTGACACACTTAATTTTAGTTTTGTTTTGGTTGCTATGCCTTGACTCTGGTCTGGCATAGTACACAGCCACCGGTGTAAACTGAGTATAATCCACTAAACACAATAATAATAATGCTCACTTGATTTGCTATGTACGGTTTATAGATAGTAATAGCATTGTAGAAGATTTTTTCTTTCGTAAAAGTATCACTGCTGATGCTAAGGCTTGTTAGATTTGTTAGACAACCTTAGTACTTTTATATTTGAAAATAATTTGGAGTGGACCAAATGTGTTGGTATCTGTACTGATGGTGCTTGTTGTATGTCTGGCTGTTATGGAGGATTGCAAGCATTTATTCGAAGCAAAGCCACTGATGCACTGTGAATCCATTGCATTATTCACAGGGAAGCACTCACATCAAAATATCTGAGTCCTACTTTGAACCAGGCCTTAGAATATGTAATGAATGTAGTAAACTTTATAAAAACTTGGCCGTTGAAGGCAAGCTTTTTCAAAAAACTATGTGAAGATATGGGATCAAGCACACGTTGTACTAAAGCACTTACGATTGCTCTCTTGTAGTAACATTTGTGTCATACTTTTGAACTGCGGCAGAAAATTTATATTTTTCTTAAAGAGGAAGACCACAAGTATGCTGAAAGTTTTGTAAATGAAGAGTTTTTGGTAAATCTAGCATAAGTATGTGATATTTTTGAAAAGTTGAATGCATTGAATCTCTCCTGCAGGGAAACAACATGCACCTATTAAAGTCAATTGAGAAAATTTCAGCTTTCATAAAAAAGTTAAAACTATGGAAAAGAAAAATAAATGAAGATGGAGGAAAAGAATGTCTCCCCTTGTTGTAACAGTTTTTGACCTCCAATGGAGTTGATTTCTTTCAAGGTATGAAATCCATTTTTGAAGAACATTTATCACAGCTTATCACCGGATTTCAGAAATATTTTCAAAATTATGATAATGATAAATTTGCATGGATTCAAGATCCATTTAATGCCA
This sequence comes from Centruroides sculpturatus, assembly GCF_000671375.1. NCBI lineage: Eukaryota > Metazoa > Arthropoda > Arachnida > Scorpiones > Buthidae > Centruroides > Centruroides sculpturatus. The sequence continues at coordinate 99,995 of NW_019385264.1, forward strand.
GTGCTTTATCTGAATTTACTGCTGCAGAAGAGAGAATCTTATTGAGTTGTCTTGTTGAAAACAAAATTTAGCAGCATGGAATTAACTGAATTTTGGATATGCTCAGAGAATTTTAATTTTATTTGTGGCTTCTTACTTGTGCAAAGTTGGGTTTTCAGCTGTCGCTGTGATAAAAACTAAGTATCACACAAAAATCAATGTGGAGAAGGAATGAGGGGGGCTGTGTCCAGTTTGGTTCCAAGAATTGAGAAAATATGTTGTGATCAACAGGTTTTTTATCCCACTAATTATAATTAGTTGAATTTGTTTGATTACATGTTTTTTTTATCTTAAATACATGTTTTATTTTTTACTTAACATCCTAATTCTTTAATTAAAAAAATTATTGGGTATTTTGCAAATTTTACTTGTTAGAATTTGACATAGGGTACCATTAGAAAACCTGGAGTTAGCATGGATGCCAAGAATCAAAAAAGTTTGGGAACCACTGGCTTAAGATGTTCTAATGTTCAGTCAAATTAATGTACAGTACAGTAGACCCCCTATAAGGCTTAGATACGTTCCACGCTAACCGAAAATTACGTTGTAGGAATGATTAAATACATGAGCCAATCGCAGCCCGATAGGTGGGAACTTTACGGACTAAGGCTGTTCGAAAGGTTTTCTTCGATAAAATTAACCGATTCTAGACTAATTCGACTCAACATTTCCAAAATATGTATAATTTTTTGGGAATAATCTGTATAAACTATGCTATAAACAAAAAATTATAGGATTACTTACCGAGTGTGTACCGTTCGACTACGCTGTTGCTTAAAGCTGGTTTTCATCGCGGAACAGCACACGAAACGACGGCCGCAATTTCTGATAACGAATTTTTCGCATAAAAATAACTTGACCTTTGGAGACATCATTAATATAAATAATTTTTATGGACGTTGAATAAGAAGTGTTTCTTTCACAAGAAATGTATAAAATTAGTGCTGTATTAGACTTACGGTACCTAATTTACATACTGTACAGACGATAATAAACTCAACTTACTAGCCTAAAATCTCCGTAGCGTGTTGCCAGGCGGCAGAAAGCATATATATAATTATAATAAAGTTACAATAAATTAAGTTAATATATAATTATATATACAGTACCTAATTTATATATAATACTAAACAGACGATAGCAAACTCAATTTAGCCGCTCCGTAGCGTGGCGCAGGGTCGGAGGAAAGTAGTTCGGCTGCTCATCCACTATTGGTCCAGACTCTATCAATCTTGTTGCGAAACGACGTTATAGGAGGTACGTTATACGAAAGTTGCTACAATTTTTTCGCTACGTTATAGGAACGTACGTTATAGAGGGGTCGACTGTACATGCAATTATTTTAAGACACAAAGTAGAGCTGGAAGTCTTTTTCTATGCTAATGTTTATATTCCTATTATCATGGCAACATTGCTTTATTCAAAATTTCCTTTAGTTGTCTGTGTAATGTGCACTCTATACACATGTTGAGTTTTATTCTCAAATCTGCTTCCAAGTATGCTTATGCCACAACTTTCAAAAGTTTTCTTAGATGATTTTGTTGAGGCTTGTTTTTTCATCTTGGTTTCACCAGTTTTTTTAATGGGATCACATAAAAGCAATTATTCTTCATTTTTATAAGATTGTTTTTATTTAAACAAGTTTTATATCAAGTATATTACTTCACAAGAATGTCCATTTTGGACGTTCTTGTGAACTAGGACTTGTTATACCGAGGGAAGAGAAACACACCATTTTCAATTAAGATATATTTATTACAAAATATGACCTACTTGAACCTATAACCAGTGCATACAGAGTTTAATCTTCCAAGATATCATTACAATAAATATATCATAAGACAGCAACTGGTGTGTGGTTGCTGTTTTATGATATATTTATTGTAATATAATCTTGTATGCCTCTACATTGAGCATTTTGGGCCAACACCCATTCATAGCAAATGTTACATCTGCTAAGGAGAGGCTTTTTTTTATATATATACAAGTTTATGCATTAATGTATCCATATATTTCTTTCAACATTTTTGGAATAGATTTCTAAACCTCAATTTATTAAATTCTTCCAATAAAATTTTCTTGAAAATGTATCTATTCATTTAAACATCACTTATTCATGAAACGGGTTACCAATGCCGAATTGGTAACCTGTTTCATGAATAAGCGATTTAATGATTGCTTTTAATTTACCAAATCATAGATGCTGTTTTCAACTGGGACCTACTGATGTAAGCAACAACAAATTTGGGGCAAAGCTGTCAGTTTTTTAAATAGAGATTAATCTTGAATGGAGGGTGTGGAGTTTTTGTCCTTTTAACAAACTCCCAAAATAAAAAAAGAAAAAAAAATGCAAAATATAACAGCTCCAGAACATAAATTAATGTTTGGTCTTAATTTCTCTTAAGCTGTCTTATGGAAATTATAATTTAAGGTTGTACACTTGCAGACCATGGTGTCTTTACATTATGCATAGCTGACAAATATCTATGATAACATCCATGACATTATATCTACTTCTTGTGCAAGGGTGATTGTGAGAGATCTGCACAATGTCATTTTTTATGACATTGGATTATTGAAGATGATGTAGCAGTGGAAAATTGCCATTTTATGATCATGTGACAATAAAGAAAAATTGTTTGGAATTCCATATGTAAGGCAATTTTTTTCTGAGGGCTTATAATAAGTGAAAAACTTTTTTGCAAAATTTTTACACATGTAGCATGAGGATATTATAGAAACAGCTAAGTAAGTCAATTTGGTAGAAAAAGCTTATGAAAACTAATCATTAATTTTTGTCTGTTTTTTTATTATCTTGGGGTTTGCTTGTTATCTGGAGGTGGGCATCTGTAGTCTTTAAGTGACTTTACATATACAGTAGAGTGGCGTATATCCAAAAGTCAGTTATCTGAAAGAATTCCAGTCGGCAAATTTAAGTTTTTGCTAGTGCTGTGGCACTGCAATCTTTGGCTATATCTTGGGCTACTCCAATATTTTTTATGTTTGTGCATGTGTTTTAGCTGGCAGCACTATCACTTTTGTGTGGTGTTTTTCTGAGGACTGTGTGTCTTTTTGATACTAGATAACTTCTAAAGTATAAATTTTTTTTTTAAATATTTTTCAATATATTTATTTTTGGTTGTAAAAAATAAAGAAATAATTTTTAACGATACAATAGCCACAATTATTATTTTAAAAAGTTTACATTAGGCTTAACATTGACGAAAATTCAACGCGAAGCGACACGCAATGGAGAAAAATTTCAACACGGGATAGGTTAATGTATTTTTTCGTACATAATCGGTTATCCGAACAACCCCAGTTTTCAATTGATTCGGATAAATGACGCTCTACTGTATATCAATGGTAAATAAATAAAATTAGTTATTATGTGTGACTGCAGGTTAAAGTAGGTATTCAGAGCTTTCTGTAAAAAGAACTATTGGCAAGTTTTACCTACTATTTAATTATGATTATCTTGCATATTACTTATTTGTCTCCACACACTGGAATGTAATAAAAATAACTCTTACTTTTAACCTTGTAACTGGAGGGTTGTGTTCTTGCATATTACTTAATATATTTGTAATTAATCTCTCTTACTGTCTTTGTATCTGTGTGTTTTTATAAAATTGTATGTTAACAGTTTATTTTTATACTTACAGTTACAATACGTGAAACCAAATTATTTTGTACATCTAGGAATATAGCTTCTCTGTAACTTTGAGGTAAGTGTATGTATGTATGTATATGTATGTGTGTGTGTATATATATATATATGTATGTGTATATATATATATAATTTTTACTTGATTATTTTGATAATTATTACAATATAATTATTTCTCTGTTTTATAAATTTTTATTTTTCAGTATTTCAGTTTATTTTCAGTTTCAAAGTTAGTCAATATTTTTGTTCTTGATTAAAGAACAGTTACAGTAGAGCATCGATTATCCGACTCAATTGGGGACTGGGGTTGGTCGGATGACTGAAAAAATGGATAACCAAAAAGTATGAAAAAATACATTATTAGTATAGTATATTAGTATATCCCATGTAATTAGTGTATTAGTATATGGCTATTAACCTACTTTGCATTGAATTTTCATTGATGTTAAGCCTAACAAAATTTTTTAAAAAATAATAATCATCACTATTGTATTGTTAAAAATTAGAAAATTAAGCCTCGTTTAGATGCTGGCTCCCTTTCATGGTCGAGCTAATGTTGCCAGCTAAAACACGTAAAAATACTATTAAAGTAGCCAAGACATAGCCAAATATTGTAGTGCCACATCACTAGCGGACATTTGAATTTGCCAACTAGAACACGGTTGGTTAACCGATGTGGCGGTTGATTGGGGTTGGATAATCGATGCTCTACTGTATTTACAAAAATTATGAATGGTAATACTCTGACAAGTAAGAAATTGTGTAATAAAATTCTGTTATGCTGAAATGGTTTAGGGCTAGTCTTATATTGGCTAGTGATTTACTATCAAAATTCTTGTCTCATCAAGTAACACTCAGAGTTAAAAATGTACAACAAAACTAATAACAAACAAGCAATTATTTATTGTGATATTGTCACAATGCTGGGCTGCAATTTTTAATTTATTTAATTTAAAATATATTATTTCCATTTCAAATTAGAAGTGGCTTGCCCCTGTACATCATACTTTTCCTTCTACAAGAGAGTCGTGCCAGTCATCTGTCTAACTCCTTTTGGGGGAAAATTTTTGAATTGAAATAATGTGACTTCCAGTTTGCATTGGAAGTTCGTATATAATTATTTGGGGCCTCCTGCCCATAAGATTTCCATATCTGGTCTCAAAATTAAGCCTCATTTAAACACTGGCCTCCCTTTTGTGGTCGAGCCAGTGCTTCCCGCTAAAACACGCAAAAATTTAACAAAAATAATATTAAAGTAGCTTTCTTTCATCTATCTAACTCCATTCTAAGAATAGAGTTAGATAGATGTATAGGTGTATGCTTTCATCTATTTAACTCCATTATTGGAATAGAGTTAGATAGATGAAGATTAGAAATTATGATGGATGGATGGACAACAGTGAGAATTTATAGGTCTACAATTTTTTCAAATTGCAGCCCAATAAAAGATATGCACAGTTCTAAAATATATATATACACAATTAAAATATGTACTGCACATTACATACTTTTTAATTATATATGTGAAAACAAGATTTTTCTGACCCTACTTCTATGATACTAAATGGGAGATGGGGTCAGTTTCAGCCTAATCCCACTCACTATCAGGATGATAAATTGAATAATGATTTTGGGAAAGATCTGTAAAATCTTTCCTTTTTTGTCAGGGTACTGACACCACTTACTTAAATATGCAAACTAAGATGTAAGTTTTGCCTTATCTTCTGAGTGGATGAAAATTTAAATGATCCTGTAACTGGAATTTAAGAGAGTTTCTTTTAAGTATTATGTATTGTGTTAATGTGGACCAACAATGGAGTTAGGCACTACTTAGATAGTTTAGAATATTAAACTATATTTATTATATGAGGTTATGATAATGAATGAATATGTGAACGAATAACTAAATTAACAGTAAGATAAAGGCAACAAACTAATTGAATAAGGATATCAATCTACAATTTACTGAGAGAGTTTACATGTACAAATTATCATATTACCTTGAGTATCCTGTAGTGTGAAAATTGAAATTGACTGTTGCTTCCATTGGTTGGAGAGAACCTTTTTGTGAAAACCAGGTGCATAATGAAACAAGAACAACTATTTATTCTGTTGACTGCTCAGTAAGAGTGCCAAACCAGGAATATGGCTAACATAAGCTAATGTTAGGTTAACACCGATGGCTAGGAATGATGGCTAAAGCACAGCTAGGAGCACTGCTAAGAGCGATGTCTAGAGCATGTCTAAAGGTGATCTTTGCATTTTATATGAAGTTGACATCCAATCAGAACATTGAGATGTCATGCCATACAGTGGTTCACTGCTCTGAAAGTATCATTTTGGGAAGAACTAAATCATTTCTTTTCATGAATTGGAGGAAGTTAATACTTGATAATTTTTTTATGAACTTAAATTGAAATAATAATTAAAATATTCATTTAACAAATATACTAAAATTTCTCCCTTCAACTCCAGGTTCTTGCATATATGTGTGTTTATATATACACATATATGTCTTTTTTGCAAATGCATTTAAAAGTTGTAAAATTCAAGTGAAAATGCATTGTCAAGTTCATTTCTTGAGTGAGCATCACAAATAAAAAGACATGCTTAGTTGATGCCCTTGAATGTAGTACATGGAGCATGAAGACCCACTCCTTGCAGTGGTAAAAAAACTGGTTTAAAAAATTCATAATAGACTAGCTGTAACCCACGACTTTGCCCATGCAGATTTTGCCAGCAAACACCATTTATATTCAGTATTTCAACAACCATAGTAATTGTTATATAACACCTAACGCTGAAAATGATGAGAATTGCTGAGAATCGAACTGTTTTCAATTTGATCAATTTTCTGGAACATTTACAATCGTTTTATAATCAAACCAATATGCAATACCAAATTTGAATTTAAAACGGTTTGAACATTTGGTTAAAACATCGAAATATATATAAAAATATTTATAACAATCCGTTCCTGATGTTTGGACTTACACCGAATTGGACGCATACCGAACCAACCTTTCCCATAAGAAGTAATGTAAAAATGATTAATTCGTTCTTGTGTAAAAAAAAATGGCTGGCTTTAAACACCTCGCTTTCCTGGCTAGTTCTTGCTTGATTTTTCACGAGATCAGCATGTATCTTTTTAGCTTTCTCGCAAATAATTGCTTCCAATACAATGTCACCAGCACACGTTTTTCAGTTATCCAAAGCAAAAGAAATTTCTCGACATGATCTAATGTCTTCGATATCTGTTTAGAAATTGATTTAACCCCTTTTGCAACGTTAGCAGATTTAATAATGTCTTTATTTTTTACGATTGTCGATATCGTCATTCTCGGAATACAGTATGCAACAGTTAAAATCTCGAACACGCGTGCCACCTTCATATTTCTCAACAATCTTTTTTTTTCAGTTTCATTGTGATTCTAATCATTTTTTTAGTTTTATGTTGCTTTTCATTTGCCTTTTTGCGATTCATGACTCATAAAAATAATAAAATTTTACATACAAATTAAAACCAGAAGAAATTTAACCAAGTTATAAACCGTTGCACCGCAAACGTCTAGTCTGGTCTAGTACACCGATAGTGCTACTTGTTCATAGATGGCGCGTATAATTGAATTAAGTCGTATACCTAGCAAAATTTATTTCATCCAAACAGGATGTATTCCAAATTGGACGTATTCTAAAGCAGACGTATACCGAGGTACCACTGTATATAATTATACACTTACAAAAAATAAGATAATAGATAACATAGTAGCAGAGTATAACATTAAATCGTAAGACCTAAAATAATATACAGTATAGTACATGCATATTGTGCTGATAATGCTGTAAGTGAATATGTAACGAAAGACGAGCACAGATTAATTAATTAATTAAATATACAATACATAATAAGAGGTAGATATTTTACAATACAAATTACAGGTAATCAATATATGTATATAATAAAGAACACATGCATAATAAAGTAAAGATGAAAATTCTCACACAATGAGATACAATGCCACACTGAGCAGGAAAACATGTGGGTTGCTCTTTGTTTTTGCAAAATTAGCAGTGAGGTTGCATGGGCACACCAATGAAAACCGAGACAAATTTTTCATGAAAACTTCGACGAAAACCAAAATCAGCGATAACTGAAGTCAGCAAAAATTAAGGTATTACTGTAATTTGTGAGAGCAATGTTTTGTCTTGAAATTCTTTGGTAATGTTGACTCGGTTATACCCAGATGCTCTGCCATACTGGTTTTACTTTTTTTGACATCTAACCTTCTGTGTTCTTCTGAATCACTTCCAGGGTACAAGCATTTTTTTCTCTCTGATTTTTGCTTATAATTTCTAACTATTATGTTTGCACTAAAATTTGACAAAAAAAAAAATTTTTTTTACTAATTCACACTTACAGTAGTCATGTTCAAGTCTACAAAATCTTTTTTTGTGTTTATACATTTACTAATTCAAATATTCAGTTTTCTGTTATTTTATGAGCTACTTGGGGACAAGAGAACAAATCCATACTCTTGCCCCAGTACTCTTCTCCACCAGGGAACTTATCATGTTACACTAAGTTAATGGCATTGTGTTTTTTTGCAGTACATGAGTAGCATTAGTAATAACTGAAAGAACATACCATATGTTTAAACAATTGTTTTATATACATACATATTTAAGGCAGAATCCTGAATTCTATACATAGAAAAATAAAATTAGGGCATAGAAAAACCATTTATTTCAAATAACAAACCAACCTTAACCTCTGTGATGGCGCAATCACATTCAGTAGATGACTACCATTAGCTTTGTCAAGTGATAGGTTCAGTGTTGCCAACAACTTTTAAAACAAGACAAAAAGTGCAGTTTGTACTCTTAACCCACATTCTTTTATTATTTGAGGAGATATGGATGTCATTGAATAAATATGCAAATTTTGTTTTTGAGTTGATTTCAAGGAAGAAATTGAAAATTGATGAAAATTATTTTTCATAAAAAAATTAACTATTTTTTTTATGAAAAATAATTTTATATTTTTATTAAAAG
>NW_019385264.1:108805-110148 GCF_000671375.1 Centruroides sculpturatus
TATTTTTATTAATAAAATTAATAAAAAAATTTTTTATTAATTTTATCAAAACTTTTATATGCTGAAAGAATGTGTTTTGCAAAATAAAATTTTGATTAATTACATACATTTTTTTGAAAAAATTCTTCTGAAGATAGCTTTTTTTATTTACATTTTCTTGTTGATGGAATAGTTAATTAATATACAATTATTAATGGACCACAAGCATTAGCTCAAGAATTATTGTTGCATTTTTCCGTCACATTAGGCTGCGAAATAACTCTTACAATTCGTTGAGGAGCAGATGTTTTTACAGAAAATACAAATGGCAATGTATGCCATTCCGAACACCCAATCAAGTGTTTTAGAATGGCATTACGATAAGTGTGTGTTTAATTCAAAAATTGAACATAAACCTGATGTTAGATTATATAAGTAATACAAAATTTTTGTATTACTTATACAATGAAAACTGCTTAGGTGACCACCTGTATTCGACGGGCACCTGTCAAAACGGACAAAAATTTCTGGCATGGAATAGTTTATCCATAGAGTCTTCGTATGAGTTACCCGTATTAAACGACCACCTGTGTAACGTGACCGCGGGCATCGATTTTTGGTCTGAAACAACATATAACACCTGTAATAAGCGACCACTTTTGCGAATGTATCTGGTCTAAACTATTGTAAGAACCCATCTCAACAATGTTTCCACCTCCTAATGTAATGAATTAGTCTAAACTCTTGTTCGAACCGGGCACTTCTCCCATCCTTGAAATTAGATGCAAGTGTTAATAAATTAGTCTAGCAACAAAGGAAATTCATTTCAGTTTGTTGGAAAATGTTCGAAATGCAAAGTGCTGTTGTTAGAAGATCGTATTAAAGCTATCACAACAGCAATTAGCGGCGAAGTTTAACTGTGGGAAAACAAAATTTATTTTACCCTAGACCTACAGTATTTTCCTTGGGGATGTAAAATATTGTGCACGATACAATTAATCGGCTGATCTCATTGTTTGATAAAATCTATTTTTATTTATTTATTTTGAAGCTCATATACAGTACACGTGCGATAAATAGTTTCTGTATCAACCTACCTTATTTCCACGATATTTTTAGAAAAATAATATCCAAGTAATTTTCGCAGGCAAAATATTCAAAAAACAATAAACGCATTAATGCAAAAATCAGTTTTGCTTCCTTTTTCGATTCCGCGATTGTAATGAAATCGTATAATGAGAAAAAATAATAAAATCGTTTTATTATTAATTAATAATTTTTCTTATTGTACTTAATTAATTAAGAAAATATTAAATATTTAAAAAATACAGTATTTTTAAAGTTAAAATAAGATTAAACTAACA
>NW_019385264.1:110232-126289 GCF_000671375.1 Centruroides sculpturatus
AAAAAATCCTTAGTTAATTAATTTTCATTATAGACAGCTTTATAAAAGTATAAAAGCTCTCATAAAGTATTTTTCTGAGGTCTGTCTTATCAGGTAAATTACTGTACACAGCATATTCATTAATTTTCATTTTCATGTAGTAAAGGCTCTATGCCTTCATAAAGGACGTACTTTTCCTTTATTTAAGAGTATTTGGGCAGTTTATTCTCTGTTGTCTTCTCAAGTAAACAATACATACAAGTACAGTACAGTATTTTCTGAGGAAACACTCATACTTATTTTTTTTTAACCCCATTCCTGATAACCCGGCATTTTCACAAACTCGGCAACCCTTTGGTCCACATTAGGCCAAGTTTTCGAGGCTCTACTGTATTGTATTAATCTTTAAAGTATTCTTTAAAGTATCATGACGACTCCTGTAAATCAGGTTATCCGATAAGAATAAAATACAATACCAATATAGCCCTATCATTGAAAAAAATTCGCTTATTTTTGCTCACCTCGAGCTTTGCTTAGTAGAAATGGCTAAAAAGTGCGCAAAATACGTATGGAAATACGGTATTACAGCACCACCTGTATTGGACGATTACCTGTCTAAACGACCATTTTTTAAAGGAACCGTGAGTGGTCTCCATAGACAGGTTTTACTGTATATTGTTTTTTGGCATAAAAACTAGGGATGTGGAGTCAGAATTGTCAAATATCTGCCTACTTTGACTCCTTTTTACTTTCTCAACTTGTTATGTGTATAAAACTCGGGGCTGTGCAGTCAGGAGTCATTGAATTTTGGTGTTTTAATCAGAGTTGGATGGTAAGGCCAGAGTATGTAGATTTTTAAATAACTTCATAGATCAAAACTCTTTAATGAGGATAAAATATATACCTAAGTATAGACTCTGATCAAAACTTTTTAATGAAGATAAAATATATACCTAAGTACTTTCAACAGTGCATTACTATCTTGGCCCAACAGTGGCCCAGCAGTCTTCATACCCTGAACACTGGGAGTTTGGTCGTGGGTTTTCACCTCGCTCGGATGAGCTGGCCATGTGGAGTTTTCTGGGTTTTCTCCACATCTGTAATGCCTAAATAGGGGCCAGTTTCCTTTAAAAAGACCTCCTGGAAGGCATCCCCCTGTAGGCAGATCGTCCAAGTGTTGCGTTGCCGCAACTAAAAAAACAAACAAGCAAATTATCAGGCAAAAATATTTTTGTAGAATGGAGCATTGAGCAAACAAACTTTTTAAATAAAGGAATACACATTTTTTATATTTGTTAATTTGTGAATTGTATCATTGCCACTTCATTTCACTGGTCACTGGTTTATTTTGCCAGAATGATAAAAATATCACAATGTGGCAAAATTTTCACTGTACACTAGAAATTTTGCTATTACTAGCAATCTCTCGTTTTCACTTAACAAACTTCCTGATAAGTTATTTAAACATTTTAGTTGATCTCGTTGATTGAGATGATTTTTTATTACACTAATAAGAATAGATAATATGATTTTGTTAACTGTTTGAAATAAAATTTAAAAACCAATGGTTAACAAAACATTTACTTAAGGAAAAGAGTTTTTATTTTAAACAAATAAGAACTTTTCTTAATACTACTAAAAACAAGTAATAATTATGTATTATTTGATTTAAAAATAAGATAAAAACGTTATTTGTGAAAGAATACTTATTCTTATTATTTTATTCAATGTAGGTTATACGTTTCAAATCCTTATGAGTCATCATGTATAATGGTATTGGTTTAGCAACACCACGTGGAAGTGGTACAAATGGTTACGTACAGCGGAATCTATCTTTTATAAGGAAAAGCAAAGAGAAAGTGAATTATCGTACGGAAGAAGAGTTAAAACTATTAGATGCATCAATAAATAAGGTACCAAATAAAGATATTCTTGCACATCAAAGAAAAAGAGAGATGGAACTGAAGTGTGTTGAAATGGAAGAATTAATGAAAGAACAAGGGTAAGTTATTTTAAGTTACAGTATGTAATCAATTGCAAACACTTTAAAATGTTGGAATGTTAAACAGACTTTTTCTACTTTTTTAAATTAATATCAACTGATACATTATAGTTAAATGAATTTTTGTGTTTCAGTTTTCAATTCAGATAAGAAATTTTTACTTGACATTAATGTATAATTTGTGCATACTTTATTACATATCAGATGATCAAATAATTATTAAAGTTTGCCAAATATGTGATTGCGTTGTTACTTGAATATCAAGGAACTTGTTAAGTTACTTTAAAATAAATTTCCATGCATGTAAAACTGCCTGTTTCTTTAAATTATATATACAGTAGAGCATTGATTATCTGAAGCAATTCTGGACTGGGGTTGTTCGGATAACTGATCATGTATGAAAAAATTAACCTATCCACTGTTGAAATTTTTTTCTGTTGCATGTCGCTTTGCATTGGATTTTCATCAATATTAAGCCTAATGAAAATTTTTAAAAATAATAATCATGGCTATTGTATCATTAAAAATTATTTCTTTATTCTGCACAAACAAAATAAATATATTGAAAAATATAAAAACAAAAGAAAAATTATATTTTGAAAGTTAATCTAGTGCTGAATCGAAATGTTTTTGATACGACACACAGTCCTCAGAAAAACACCACACAAAACAAGCGAAACTCTTTCTTTTTCGTGGGTTTATCTGGAGATGTCAGTTGCTTGGGCTATAGTCTACGACAAGCTGAAGCAAACCACTTACGATGCAAGGTCCTAGAATACAGCTCACGATGGGGAAAAAAAAAGCCTTACTCAAATACTGGCAGCATCCTTAAGTACCCTCTCGACGTGTATGAATTGGAACGTTTTTGATACTAGATTAACTTCGAAAATATATTTTTTGTTTTTATATTTTTCAATATATTTATTTTGTTTGTGCAGAATAAAGAAATAATTTTTAATGATACAATATGGTCACACCAGTGTTGCCAGCTAAAACATGCACATCAACAAAAATAATATTGGAGTAGCCCAAGACATAGCCAAATATTGCAGTGCCACAGCACTAGCAGAAATTTGAATTTGCCAACTGGAATGCTTTCGGTTAACCGATGTTTTGGTTGATAGGTATTTGGATAATCGATGTTCTGCTGTATATCTGTATATATACTAGCAGATGAACCCTGTGTTGCTCAGGCTAAAAGTAACGATAGTGAAGAGTAAGATTATTATTAGATTATAGCCAACCTTACCTGTAAATATACTCCCACAACTGCCGTAAATGATTGGGCTAAATTTTGATATGATGATTATAAATTAGAAATGAATTTGGCACTAGAGTGAGGTGTTAGGTGCCATCTCGTATTAAAATTAATAATTATTTATATTTCAGTATACACAGTGCGGCAATTATATTCCGGGACTGGATCTATAAAAATGAAACAAAACAATTTTATTCAAATCTTCTTATTAAATTATTCAAAATACTCTCCTCCTGCTTCAATATACTTTTTACAGTGATTCAATAGTAATTCAAATGCCTGCTCAAACTCAATTTTCGGTATTGCCTCTAATATGTGCATAGACTCTCTTTGGATGGTTTCAATATCATTAAAAATGCATCCTTTCAACTTCATTTTCATTTTTGGAAATAAAGAGAAGTCACATGGTGCTAAATCGGGGGAATACGGCGAATGATTCAACACACAGACTTGATTTCATGCGAAAAATTGACGAACAATCAATGATGTGTGACTCGGTGCATTATCGTGTAACAAACACCAGTCATCAGAATTGCGATATTATGGTCGAATTCGACGAATTCTTCCCATTAATTGTTGTAAAACTCCCAAGTAGAAAGCAGCAGTAACTGTTTGACCCTGTGGGACGAACTCACGGTGGATGATGCCTTTGCTGTCGAAGAAAACAATGAACATCGTCTTGATTTTCTATGGAACTTTTCGTGTTTTCTTGGCTTGAGGTGATGATAAACACTCACTTCCATATACTTTCTGCATCATTTTGAACGTTTCTGTGGCACTTGTGCCAAGTTTAGCGTGAAATTTAATAACAGCACGTTGTTCCATTATTGTTTGCTGACATGTAACAAAATAAACTGATAAACAAAATATCAAAAACAATGATAAATGTCAACCGATTTAAATAAAAGTTTTAGGTTAGTAGCGACATCTGTTCAAACTTCATACGACATAAAATTTAAACAGATGTAGCTACTGGTTGCTGAGATATAGCTTGTCCTGGAATTTAATTGCCGCACTGTGTATATATTTCTTCCAGTATATATATATATATACTGGAAGAGGAGATCGTACCGAAGGTTTGGGTAGCGTAACTGGCAACGCATCCACATAGTATGTGGGAGTTGCGGGTTTGAGTCCTGCTTCGGGTTGATTCTTTTCTTCCAGTTTAATTTAAATTTATTAATTAAGTATTATAATTATTAATTTCAATACAAGATTGCACCTAACACCATTCATTTCTAATTTATAATCACTATATCAAAATTTAGCCTGATCATTTATGGCAGTTGTGGGAGTATATTTGCTTAATATTGGGGTTTTGATTGTGTGTATATTTTTAGATCTTGCCTGTTTATACTGGGTTCAAGAGTTAGGTTCACCCTCTTCCGAGACTAATTAGAGACTTTTTAGATGGGTCTTAAAATATGTTTGATTTCCTGCAAAAAACCTCATCTAAAATAGTACAGTAAAATCAAAATTTAGGGTAATCCTTAACCCTCTCCCTCTCCCCTGCGGGGAGGGAGAATTTTGGAAAATTCCTTCTTTGTGTACATTCTCACGATATACCCTCTGTACCAAATTTCAATTTTCAACTCCTAACCGTTTGGGCTCTGCACCTGATATTATTATTATTATTATTAACCCATCTCGATTATAAGATCAGGGTCAAATTTATGAGAAATTTTGTTTTCACTATTCTATTTATCGGATATCTAATAGAAAAAAATGATTAAAATCATTATTGAATATTAACTGAATAAATCTTTAGTATATGAAAAGATTTTTTATTTAAGTAACCTAAAAAATAAAAGATGAAATAAACACACTACTCACAAGCCTTATATAATACAGCCAAATTTATTATAACACTTCAAACGTTTTCGGACATCTTTAATGCCCTTTTTCAAGAACGAACCAACGAAAATCGAATATTGGCGAATTCATAAAAACGATAAATGCGTTTTGGAACGCTTTTTAAACAAGAGCTTAAAGTATTATATAAGGCTTGTGAGTAGTGTAATTATACGATATACAGTCTACGAAGAGATGAAATAAACTGTAGAATAAAAAAAAAAACCAATACATTTTTCATTATAATGGAGAATTTACTTGATGATAACCCTACTTGAATGAAGTGATTAATTTTAAATTCTAAAATTAAAAAAAATAACTTTGGAATATAATATTTTGAATTCAATATTTTGAATTTTTCAAATTTTTGAATTTGGGACGAATTCAAATATTTGTTCGAATAATATTGGATATCTAATTTCAAATATTCATTCAAGCAATATTGGATATCTAATTTCAAATATTTGTTCAAATTTGTTTATTTTGGATTTGTTGTTTTTGGGATACCCTCAAAGTGGAAATGATTAAAAATATTTATTAATTGTCAAAGTGTATACTATATGTGCCACTATTTACTTCACTGCTTGTTATCTACACTTTATACTGACTAAAATTAACTCTCTCCGCCTCTTTCTTTGGGGGGTGGTGGAATTTCCAAATATCCTTTCTTAATGTGCATTCTCATGACACACCCTACTAAAATGCAGTCAAAAATGAAAAAACAACATTTAAAATAGGACAGTAGAAACAGAGTTCTTCAGAATAAACCTTAATCCATTCCTTCTCCTCTGTGGAGGGAATTTCAAAAATCTCTTCTTAGAATACATCGTGAGAACATACACTAATTGTGTACCAACTTTCAACTCCTAACCATTTGGGCTTTGTGCTTATTATCATCATCATTATCATTATTTTTCAACATATACTCAGAGTCATTGAATATTATATAACATATTCACCTCACTGCTGAGAATCTATTTTAATGCTTTAAACGAATGTTTACAACCTGATCAACAGGCCATCGTCAGGTTAGCAATTCTCTGAATCGTTCTATATTCGAATGAATATGCAATAACAAATTTGAATTTAGAATGGTTCGAACATTTCATTAAAAAATCAAAATGTATAAAAATTTAACCACATATAATACATATCTCGAAGCCCAATGAGTTAATATAATAATCCAACAATTGCCTAAATATTCGGGCTGTAATATGGCTATAATCAAATTTCTCTTTTCTTTATCCTTGCCTTTTCCCATGTTTATATAGGGTTGACATTTCCTTCTCTAATATGTTTCTTCCATTTCTCCCTATCAAGGACTTCTTCTCTCTTAAGTCCACTATAGTTCAAGTCTTCTTCCACCTTATCTTTCCAATGCATTTTTGGTTTTTCTCTTTTCCTCTATCCTTTTATTACTAGTTTTCTGATCTTCTTTCCAACATTATTGTCACTTCTTCACTCTGTGGCCAAACCACCTCAACCTGCATTCTTGCATCTTTTTGCTCAAGGGGCCAACCTTAACAGAACCTCTAATAAAATCATTCCTTATTCTATCCTTCCTTGACACTCCACACATCCATCTCAACATTCTCATCTTTGCCACCTCCATCTTTCTTTCTTGAGCTCTTATTATTGTCCATGTCTCTGCTCCATATAACACTGCAGGTCTAACAACTGATTTATACAATTTTTCTTTCAGATTTCAGCTAACTTTCTTGTTGCATAACACACTGCTCAGCTTCCTCCCATTCATCCATCTACATTGAATTCTATGCTCCACCTCCAAATTCACTCCTCTTCCTATCTTGACAAATGTCCCAAGATATTTAAAACATGGAGCCAAAAGGAGTGGCACATTTTGGATTTTAATGTTACACTCGTCTCTACCATTCAGATTCATATAAGGTGTTTTAGTTCTGCTAATCTTCATGCCCCTTTCTTCCAAAACTTTCCACTGATTTTCCAGTTTCTTCTCAGCCTTGGTTTGGGAAAGTTCACACAGCACAATATCATCTGCAAACAGCATACTTCACGAAGCCTCACACTTCACGTCCATTATCAGGTCAAACAAATAAGGGCTAAGGGTAGATACCTGATGTAAACTAACTTTAATGAAGAACCCTTCTGTAGTGCCCACATTGCTCTTAACTTGGGTCTCTGCTCCCTTGACAAGCCTAACCGATTTCTCTGGAACATTCTTTTCCCTCAAACATCTCCATACCTTTTGCCTTTGTACCCTAACATACAACTTTTCTAGATCTATGTATATCATGTGCAAATCTTCCTGCATTTTCCTGTGCCTTTCCATCAGCTGTTTTAGAGCAAAGATAGCATCAGTCATACTCCTTCCTGACAAAAAGCCAAACTGTTCCTCTCCAATCTCAGATTCCTGCCTAATCCTTCTTTCTACAATTTTCTCTCACATTTTCATAGTATGGGTTGATAACTTCATACCTCTGTAATTTCTGCAATTCTGTTCATCTCCTTTACCTTTAAAGATTGGCACCAGAATGCTCTTTCTCCATTCATCTGAGATCATCTCCTGCTGCCAGAGTTTTTTCATAAGGTCCCAGAGGATATCAATTCCTTCCTTACCGTAACCTCTCCAAGCTTCAACCAGAATCCAATCAGTGCTTACTGCTTACCCCATCTTCGTTTTTCTAAGCACACTTTCCACTTCTTCTCTGCTAATATCTTGCACCACTCCTTTATTTGTCTCTCCATTCTCGTTTAAAGTTCTGGGCTATAATATGGCTATAATCAAATAATTAATACAAATAAATTTAGTACTAGAAATAAGTGTTAGGTGCCATCTATTATCTAAATTAATAATTATAATTTTAATAATTTAATAAATATAATTTTAATTTAGAACCTTCTGGTAGAAAATAACTTGCAGCCTCTGCTTGCTGTGTGGTGCGCTACCAATTGCACCACCCAGCCCCAAGCCAGTCTTTGCTTCCAGAAATATTTAAATTTTGATATAATCTTCCACAGTTACTCACGGTGCTGGCTGGAGATGACTCCTACATCAACAGACAATGAACATCTCTACAGCACTCAGCCAGCTATCATCATCATCTATTTTATTTGGCACAAAAGATGCTGCCTGGTTCCGCATAGCACTACCAGGCAGCAGATACAATATAGATTGGCAGAGGGTACATAGGTGGATCACATAAAATATAAATGCTGAAAACGGCATACAATGAGAAATACAGTAGGCCCCCCTATAACACAGTAGATATGTTCCATTTTATACGAATTCCATGATTTACGAGTCACTTAAATACATGAGCCAATCATAGCCCGGCACATGTGCAGTTTAGGGACTACGGCCGTTCGAAAGATTTTCTTCCATAAAATTAATTAATTCTAGACTAATTCGACTCAACATTTCCAAAATATGTATAATTTTTTGGGAATAATCCATATAAACTATGCTATAAACAAAAAATTGTAGGATTACTTTGTGAGTGTCCACTGTTCGACGATGCCATTGCTTAAGCTTGTTTTCTTCGCAGAGCGGTGCATTGAATGGTGGGCACGTGTTTTCTGATAAGTTATTTTTCTGTGAAAAATTCACTGAACTTTGGAGACATCATTAATATAAATATAATTTTTATGGCCATTGAATAATAAATGTTTTTTAGTAGGTCCAGTGCTCGTTTAAACTCAACGGTTTGTGCAATATCAGCTATTGGTGTAGATTTGACCAAACCTGTCGCGACGTGAGTCAGTGATGACGTTTTACTGTATTATACGAGTCTCTTTTAGTGTGTTTATATGAATACGATTGCAATATTTTCACTGTTTTATACAAATCCATAATATATGAACCTGTGTTATAGGGGTGATCTACTATAATTATAAAAAGAAAGGATACATGTGAAAAATATAGAGACATGCAAAAATTTACACATTATATACAGATGATGAGTGCGAAATAAATATAATGGTAGAACACACAACGCATATTTACATAAGGCATTTACAACTGATAAATCATTTACATCCTATTGATACTAAAGTTGAAATCTAAAATATTGTTGAAATACAAAATACAAATATAAATACCACTCTGCATACAATGTACAGTACAATACAGTAATAATGTATATAGTAAAACAAAATGTGTTACAGGAGAGAGAAAATACAAATAAAGTATAAAATATGTAACAAACACGTATTTACGTAAAATTATTTACAAAATTGTTATAGTTGAGGAATGATAATGGTGACAAAGAATGAAAGTTAGCGGGAGCTGAATTGAGGGACTGTTGTGACTGTGTTGTAGGAAGACATGAACTGTTTGAAGTAGAAGTAAATGTTCTTGTCTTCTATGAAGTAATTGCACTTGCATGGCCAACATCTCCCTTTGTCCAAAACTGCATGTCTCAAAAGTGGCGAGGCATGGATAGCATGGGACAGAAAAAGATGTAATGGAGGGGAATATCGGGAACACCACAAATAGTGCAAAGGCCATTATCATGAAGGGTGAATCTTTGGAGGTAGTTGAAAAATGGCCGTGACCAGTGAAAAATTGAGTGGTAGAAAAGTCTAGTATAAGCCAGGTGTTATTGTAGAAATCCTTGATAGAGGGGAAGAAGCAGTAGGCAGTAGGATTGTGTTTTTGGTCCCATTCAAATTGCCATTGTTGCAGAGATCCTCCCACAAGACCTGCTTGATATGTCTGAGGTATTTTATTATAAGTCTCTTCAACCTCCAGATCAGTGGCAGCAGACTTTGCCAGTGTATCAGCATGTTCGTTACCAGTGGTTCCAACGTGTGCCTTTACCCAGGTGATAGAGTAACTGTTGTTGGAGTTAGAAATACTGTAAGGTCTCTTTTTATGCGGATTATTTTTATGCGATTTTGAAGTTGTGCGGTTTGTATTTGATCCAAAAATTTCTTGGACAAACATACATATAGGCTTGTTTAGGAAGCCCGTGTATAGACAGTCTCCAAAAATCGTGGAACGCTCAAAGCTCACTCCATTTGTTCAACTGACATATAACGTTTATGGATGTAAAGGACAGCTAGATCTATCTTAATCGCTTTAGTTCCTAGCAATTTTTGATGTAAATGTAATTAAACATAAAAAAAACTTAAAACTGGAAAAAAACGAAAGAAATGCATTAATTTTGAAGAAAAAGCTTCAAAGTTTAACTTCCTTTGTCTCGCCCTTCTGTGAAATTTAATAGGATGAGTCATTGTTTACACATCTGGATGACCTTGAACGCAGCTGGAGTTGGATTTCCCAGGGCATTCTCATAGACATCGCGGGAGGACAAGAGTTTAAAGTAGGGTGAACACTAGCTGGCCGTATATTTTTAAATATTTTTAAAAAATTTGGAGACTTAAAAAACATTCCAAAAATTCAAAAAAAAAATTTAAAAAATGGCCTTAAGGACCGTGTTTTATGTAACGCTATGTAACCTGCCCGAGTTAACTCGGGCGAGGAACTAAAGGGGTTTTAATTAACTCTTCACATCCAGATGTCAGTGATTTGTTTTTAGAGTGAGCTTTTGCAATTCGGGGATTCCCCTTGTACATGATACTTACCATCGACAAGTCGCTATTACATCATTCTGAGTTTCGCATTGAAAGGTATAAACTGTAATTGTTTTGAAATTAAATTTTATTTTAGCGGTGTTTTGTTCATTTTTATAATAAGTAGCGAGTTTAAATTTTGCTGATTTCAAGTTGCAGTAATAAGCAGCCTATTTCTTTTAATTTCTGCAAACTTTTTTATGCGGTTTTAAGTTAATTTTAACTCGTTGTTTTGGTTTTATGCGATTTTAGAAAATTACGGAATGTTCCCCTACTTTTTCAAGGCAAGTAAAGTCTTTTTTTTATGCAAATTTTTTATATGCGCTTTTCTGTAGAACGTATCCACCGCATAAAACGAGACCTTACAGTAATATGGTGGATGTTGTTGGCAACAGGATGGAGGGAGTGATTGTATATAACATTGGTATATGGCAGATTGGTTGTCAGTGTAAATAGAGAAGTGCTGCTTCTTGTGATTTCAGTTCAACCAGTGAATTGCATGCAGAATACCAATCAGCTCTGCCTGGAAAGCACTGCAGTGAGAGTGCAGCCTTAGACATACAGAGAATATTTCCTTGTTGCTTTGCTAAACGACAAAGCTGCACCCAGTGCCTGCAGTGGACTTTGACCTGTTGGTAAATACATTGAAATAGGTGTTGGAAGCTGGAGCGGTAGAGAGGAGCTTGCTATGAGTAGGGTCCACAGAAGTATGGAATGGTGTAGGGGTCTTGATTGAGTTGGCATCAATGCTAATGGAGCCAATATTAAGGCTAATGCCCTACATCAGTTTCATCTTGTTGGAGACCATATTAATGATAAAGTTGAAGGGTTGCTTTTTAGAGATGATCTGTAGGCTGCTAGTGGGGCAGGTGTTGTAGCCTTTGGTGATGAGAAGCAGAGCTCTGCACTGAGCAGACAGCAGCCTATGAATGTGATGAGATTTGTTAGCCATATGGGCCCAGGCACTGCAGGCGTAAGTAACAATTGGGATGAAAATTTGATTGTAGACTGTGGTCATGGCCTGAACATCTAGACCCCATCTGCATTTGGCCACTTTATAGAAATTATGGAAAATTTTTCCAGTGTAGTCAGTGATGTAATTAATATGTTGCATCCATAATAGCTTGTGGTCAAGAATAACACCAAGATAACATAGAGACTTGACCACTGTAATAAAGCAGCCATTCATTTTGATGGATGGCACTCTTAGGTAAAAGTGTGGCTTATCTGGGCTAGGAAAGATAATGGCTTGGGTTTTGAAAGAGTTGAAATTTAGCTTGTAATGTGTGCCCCAAATTTTGATCTTTTTCGGGATGCGATTTGCCTGGTCTTCAAGTTGAGCCCTTGAATTTCCACTGAGAAGAATGAAAGCATCATCAGTGATGGCAACGCTGTGATCTTGACCAAAGTCCTGCTCCAAAATGTTAAAGAGAACAAGCCAGAGGAGAGGCCCACAAACAGAACCCTGGGATGCCCATGGTTGATTTATCTCTGAAAGTTGAGCGAGTCAGATTTGATGGTGGACTTCTTGTTTTGCAGAAAATCCTTTAGTGTGTTGTAAATATTGGCCAGGCAGTTAAGTTTGTGAAATTGATACAGGATCATGGGCCACCAAGCATTATCAAATGCTTTTTGTATGTCCAGGCTAATGCCCAGAACATACTTGTGTCTGTTGAGGAGATTGCTGACATGGTCGACCACACTACAAATGGCATCTGTAGTTGATTTCTGCTTGTGAAAGCCATACTGGTGGTTATGAAGAGAATGTGTGGATTCCAGGAAATAGTTCAGTCTATTGGTGATAAGCTGCTCAAACATCTTGCCCAGAGCTGGGAGAAGAGAGATAGGATGTACAGTAGTTTGCCAGGTTTGTCAGCCTTAGGGATCGGTACAATAAATGAGCTCTTCCAAGAGTCCAGAAAAATGCCATAATGGAAGCAATGATTATAGGTCTGAAGAATAAGGGTTGGATGGGAGTCCCAATTAGTTCCTTTTTATATAATGATGCTGGAACTGCATAGACAATAATAATATTGGGCAGATGTTTGTGTGTTGAGTTCTGGTAGGGTTTCTTAGATAGCACTTTCCAGGGTTTTCACATTGGTGGGTTTACTTAATTTGATAGCAACATCATTGTTTTGGATGTTCCTCACTCTCTGGATGCCAATCGTTAATGCTGAAGAGTTGATTTTGTGCTCTAACAACTCCTTGGTAGCCTGGCTACTATCAGAGTTTGCACCAAAAACAACCAGAACATTGTCTGCACAGGAAATAGTGTGGTTGGGAGCCATTTCAGTGGATGATGGCCCATTGGAGACTAGTAGCCCGGACGCCCCCTAGTGGGCGTTCTTTACGAATTCCCATGAGGCACAGTTCCTTTGACTTTTTTGTTCCTATCAATATGCTCTACAGCTCTGTTAAAGTCCAGATCGCATCATACGGATCTAGATTTAGTAAATACTTTAAAATAGTTTAATTTGTTTATTTACCTTTGCTTGTAAACCTCGATTTTAAATGTATCTGCCATTTTTTTCAACAAATTTCCTGTGAGTCAATGCTCGACGTTCACTGAGTCACGGGATGTTGTAAATGTGCGGTGCAAGGTTAATCAAAGCATATAATAATTACTTATACCATTCCATGGTATAAATAATAAATTCATATCAATAATAAATTCCTATCACAAATAAAAATAATTTATTTTTAATTTAAAATCATCGCTAGGGCACCTCTAGTGCCCATTTTTGGCATACTGTTACATGGATGGACGGACACGTGTTCAATGGGATATGTAGTTAGATGACAACATCATGGTTAGAAGGTGCCATAGCACCAGATGAGTGTAGGTGGGCCTTTTCCTTGATGCTGGAGAGTTTCTCCAGAACTGCATCTTGCTTGTTTATCAGAGATTGGTTATTTTCCCCAGTGATGATGAAATAAAGTTTCCTTTTTATCAGAAAACTTAGTGTCATTAAGTCCGTTGTCAAAAATGTCTATGATGAGTTCAACGCAGCTTACAATGTAATCTGAGTGTTTATTTGTGCCTTGTTTGGCACTATGGTTAGTGGCAAAGTATCCCTTTACTTCATCTAATACAGTGTATGTATGCCACCATGCGGAGTTCATTGAACTTAGCCACATCCAAAGAAGACATGATGAGAGTGTACTCAGTACCAACCAGGGAGAGTGAAGTCAGTGTGTAAAAAAGAGTGGCCGAATTGCCAAATGGATTTCTGTACCAGTAACCAGCGATTAGCAGATGCAGAAAGAAAATAAAAGTGATTTTCATTATTAAAAATTTTAGACTACACAAACAATCTTTGAGTCCTTTTTCCTATTTATATCCTTTTTATTTTTCCTTATTATTTTCAATAACGAAAATACAGTAAGACCCTGCTTAAAGTGGGGGATGTGTTTCTAGATGACAAAGTGCTCAGCAAAACAGCGTTAAATGAGACCATTTTAACATAGAGTAAATAGGGATAGGGAAACATGCAATCGAAAATTTAAAAAAATTTACTTTAATTTTAAGTTATTTTTATATTAATTTGTATAATAATACAGTGGTACCTCAGGATACGAAATTAATCTGTTCAGAAACTGAGATTGTATCATGAAAATTTTGTAAGATGAACCATTTTTCCCTATACGATTACACATAAAACCAAATAATTCATTTCAACACAAAAAACACACTCAAATTAAAGCTAAGTAGTACATAAAAAAAAATAATAACTATAGTAAGGAAAACACTGAAAAATGCATTTTGTAGTTGTAAATGTATAAATAACTATAATAGAATAATAATTGATAAGAAAAAAATGTAGTTTTATTTGCACTTTACCTTTGAGGATAGACGTCGGTGGAGGTGTAAACTGATGGTGGAAGAGAGGGAGAAGGGAAATGATACTAAAACTTAACTTGCATAACATAATGTAACAATAACTTAAAAATAACTTAGAAAAGATTAAAAAAAATTAGTGTTGTTTTTATATATATGTTTTTAAAATTTTTTTTCACAGCTTTTGCTTTCTTTCCTTCACTTCCACCAGCACTTTCACTGGATAGAGGTGGCTTGGTAAAATATCTATCCAAAGAAGTTTGGCTTTGCCTACTTTTTAAAATGTTTCTAAAATGGTTTAGGCAAATGTCGTTACTCCGAGCGGCAATACGGTCAATGTGAACCTTTTCGGGATGTTTATTTTCAATAAAATCGGTCGCTTTCCGATAATACCTCGAGATTTCCTTTATCGAGCGAGATCCTTCCAAACAAATATAAAAAGTTCTGTAATAGGTGAAAAATCGAGAGACTCAGAATTACACCAGGTGCATTGAGTATTCGAAAATTAATATAACTGTTTTCGATGAAGATAGAATATTTATTAAGATGTAATTGAGCGTTAAAATTAATTGATTTAGTTATATACGGTTATGAAGATGGAAGATGGATTAATATTTAGTATTTCTTCAAAGAGTATTAGATAAAATTTGAAACAAGTTTTTGTTTAGTAATATAAATTAAACGAAAACAATCAACACTTAGGTTTCCTGCAAGTAAACGAAGTGTGCAACAAAAGTCATCCATAATCACTAAATATTGTTTAGTCATAGTCTGATCTTCCACAAGCAGATTTTAACTGCAGAGCCTTTCTTATTGTATTATTTTGCCATTTTATTCCCCGTGTTCACACGTTTCCAAGGACTGTTATTTGATCAGAATTGAAAATTAATTTTATGTTTATACTCTGTGTGTTGACTCTAGACTTTAACTTTCTTATCTCTTCATAGAGATCCTTCTTACTTTTCTGCACTCTATGTAACGCATTATGCAATTGAGATTTGAATTCATTAATCTGTTTTGATTTGGGTGACAGTGGCTGGCTAATAAGATACTGGAGTCCCGAAATACTGGACCAGATGTCTCATTATCTTCATCTTCATTCGTGCTTTTACATTCTTCACCATTTTCTCAAAAAGAACAAAGTATGCAATAAAAAAATAGAATATTTTAAATTTATATTATAAATATACCTGTACTAGACTACATAGATGTCATAGAAGATAAATTTGTAGCATAACTGTGGTCCAATATCGGATTTATACGCTTACAATTGTTTCTATACCCTGTTTTTGGTCCAGAACATCTTCTCTTAGGTGCAGGTCTGTGAGAAAAAAGTGTAGGCACGGCATCACGCTTCAGCAATCTTCTTCCATCCTTCCTGTGATTCTCATACTGATCTTTCTCAAAATGAGCCTATGAGAGTTAATTGTAAATATTCACATCTCACTAAACCAATAAACTTATAAAGGCTAAAATGTAACAGACTTAATACACTTTAGCCTTAGTTTATTAATGTGCAATGTACAATTAAATAGGTAGTCAAAGCAGAAGTCCTTTCTCATAAAAATTC
>NW_019385264.1:126683-155345 GCF_000671375.1 Centruroides sculpturatus
AATTTTGAAAGTGAGGCAAGTCCATTTAGTTATAATGAAACTCTTACTTTTTTTAGTCAGCACTGTAAACACTATTGGATTATAAACTTACATTATCTGGTACCACAAAATATTAAAAATATATCTATTAATACTTACCAATATTTTTAAATTTATTGAAATGCAAACCTTTAAATATCTCGCAATAACAAAAATTGGACTTGCCCCATTTTCAAAATAAACGGCTCATATATATATATATATGGACGTGTGTGTCCTTATATTTCACTTTTCAGCCAAAACTACACATCGCACATGAATGGTGTTTGTATGTGGTAGTAGCCCCAAGTCTCCATTCGTGCACTATGGTGGTTTCGTCTCGATAGCTATAAGGTTGTGGGAGATATGGGGTTTAAAGTGGTTGACTTCAAAGATGTTCTATTTCGATTTTAAAAATGTTCGAACCAATTTGAATTTGAATTGGTTTGATTATAGAACGATTGTAAACGTTGCAGAAAATTGATCAAATTGAAAATAGTTTGACTGGATGTAAAAATTCTCAAATTAGTCTGGAAACTGGGACCTAATTCTTTCATATGGGGTTGAAAGTGGTTGACTTCGAAGATGTGTAACAATGGAAGTGTTGAGTAACAAAGGAAGTGTTAATATAAAGCGGCATGCAAGATTTACAGGCAGTTTTTTGCATTTTTGCGGGAAATCGAATATATTTTTAGACTCGTGTAAAAATTCTCTAATTAATCTGGAAACGCGGGACCTAATTTTTGCATTCTGTGAAAACAGGTATGATTGACTATAATGTAATTATCTTAATCTTCACTATCGTTACTTTTTGCCCAGCAAAGAGGGTCCTTGCAGCTAGTTTTTAAATAAAATTTTTTTAACTTGGCAATATTTTACATAGTCTTTAGATTACATTTCAATATACAATATACTGTATATTTGTGGCACCCTTCCAAGAGCAGTGTTTTAAAAATTGTCAGCAGCTGCTGAGGGGTTGCAATCTGAAATAAACTCTGCAATGACAGTTCTTTGTGATTAATTTTACTTCACTCCTTTAGATACATTCCTGTATGACAATATTAAATTGTATGAGTTAAGGAGTGTAACTTAACAAGCTTCTTCATATGCGACTTCCAATTAAATTATGCATTCTTTTTATTCAAATTTGTAAGTTTTATTCTGTTTGACTGTAATTTTGTTATAAACTTGACAATGCCTGATCGAAAATGTTAGTTTTGTGAAAGTGATGTTATTTTTTTTTTTCTGGTTGGATTATGGTTATAGTGAAGATTCTACACATTGGTCTTATGTTAACTATTGCATATGCTGCAGCCAAATTAAGAAAATGATTACAATACTGAATTGGGGAACCTGTCAACTAGTGCCATTTCTGATTACAATAGTGTTTCTTGTAATGTCTGGACGATCAAGATCGATCTGTTGCATCATAGTTTTTTTCTCCTTCAAGACAAGAATGGCAAAGGGTTTGTCTTGAATTCCAGTAAGGGAAAAATGCATGCATGAGAGTAAAATAAATTTGTAAATTAGAACATGGAAATTGTTTGCTTTTAACAGCTGTAACAAATAATTCTTTTTAGGTTAACCAAGATTTAAATCTAGATATCATATAGTGTATTTATTATACAGTAGAACCTCGATTATCCGGAATTTCGATTATCCGGATTGTTCAAAATAAACAAAAATTTTACG
The DNA here is from genome assembly GCF_000671375.1 of Centruroides sculpturatus. NCBI lineage: Eukaryota > Metazoa > Arthropoda > Arachnida > Scorpiones > Buthidae > Centruroides > Centruroides sculpturatus. Next base: position 128,394 of record NW_019385264.1, read on the forward strand.
AATTTGCTGATTTGCACTTGGCGAATTACGACACTGTTTATGTACGTGATGGAACGCATAACTTTTTTGTTTCAACAACGTCTCACCCAGTGGTCGTAAACTTTTAAATATATTTTACGTCATAATAAAAATATAACTTGACATACGTATTTATAAATAATTTATACTCAAATTACATCATTTCTATGACCAAGGGCGGCGTAAGGCATGGACGACGTGGGCCACCGCCTATGCCTCGCGGTCCGAAGGGCCTCGCGCCTCGAAGGTTTATGCATTACTTAAAAGCCGCGAACGCGACGAAAAAATTTTACTCGTCATAAAACGATAAATAGTTTGTCAAATTTTTATTCATAAAAATGCAGTTTCAACTGCTTTTTATTTTATAAAATCCGTCTTCTTGCGCCACCAGAGGGCCTTTTAAACAATAGGTAGTCTGTTAGCGCTGGTCAGTAGTAGTCCAAATTCAATACGAACGTTTGTTTCTTGAAAATTTGATCACGATTTAAATACAGTATTTATTTTTAATATTATCGATATGTCATCGAAAAGAAAACGTGTTGTATTATCATTAAAAGATAAATTAAGGTATTTGTTTCGATTATCCGGATTTTTCCTTATCCGGACTACCTTCATCCCCAATTAGTCCGGATAATCGAGGTTCTACTGTATTCCAACTTTATTTTTATACAGAATTTATGATTTTATGAATGATTGTCGGACTTCCAAGATAAAATGGTGCATCGCATTACGCACCGGCCGCGGTGCATTGAAATGCAATATGGATACTACAATAAATTCACAGTGACAAACTTAAATAGCTTCTGTTTGAACAAAATAGTTGAGGATGACCATTTATCCAATGTGATGTCATTTTATACATTTTCACAAATACAATCAATCATTATCAATTGAGAAGATGATGTCATACATATCCAACCAGCACATAGGTGCCTTATCGCATTCTGTGTCCTTGATGTACTAATATACAACTTCCACGTGAGAACTGCAGTCTTGGTCTTATTTGCCTTTACTGCCATCACCCCATTTCTTCTTAATCATTTCTTCTCTTAGCAGCTTATTGTTAACTGGCTATATCCAGGATATTGGTAACATTTGAATTTACAATTTATCCCTGTTTTTTATTTGATGTTTCCCAAGAAAGGACAGTTAATCCAATCAAAAACATTATCATTAAAAATTACTCTGCTAGAATTTGAAGGTAATGTATCACTTCTTTTGTCTTTACAAAATAAGTTGTAGGATGTGGAGGCAGGAAAAGAAAGTAACTTTCATTGTCTGTGAAACTGTGAAAAGAGCATCTCTCTGTCCTTTTAAAGAGCGTGAATAGCGGAGTTTCTATCTTCCTCTCTGTTTTCAACTTGGATTTGTTTCTTATGCAGACCTTTTCCATTTGTTCCACGTCAAACACTATCCTTTTCATAGTTTTGTCTGATACCTCATATCTTTTGGCCAAACAAATCGAAACTGACTTTTGTATGGAGGACATGCTTCAGAATGTGTGTGTTTGTTGTCCAATTGCATCTTTGGTCGACCAAATCTAGCTTTTTAGTATTATCATAGACTTTTTCTAGCCTAATCAGGATCTTGTAAATCACCTCCTGGAAACCAGCAGTCACAATATCTAACGATGTCTGATTTTTTTTTTCACGTCTGGGTGTGAAGGTCACAAAAAATCCCTACTTTTTGCTGACTGTCGTTGCTTATCTCCAATCATCGTGATAATTCTGAGGAAATTACCCACACATTTAACACTGGCAGACAACTTTCTTGTTTTAATTTACAAATTGACTTTACTCTCACGGATGCATTCCGAATCCAAAAATACATTCAAATTTGTGCACGTTTTTTTTTCAAATTCCAAAGTACAGTAACTCCATGTTTTGGGAATGCTTTTCGATCTCCGATGTCAATACCTTTCTGTACGTTGCTTCTTTGTTTCTCTAATATATATATAGTTTTAGTTTGTTTAGAGTCATTTATCAGTTTGATGATTTAAGCTTCATTCCACTAAACGTCGTTGGACTGCGCTATATTTGCCGTGTTGCGTGGTCTTAATTATAAGTCCGGCTTTATATTCCTCCACCCTGGCGACTACTAAATAAGGATGACGCCTCTGTCTTCCGCAATCTTTTATATTTTTGGAATCCTGTTAAGTTGGTCTCTGTTGTTTTTTATAATTGTGTAATAGTAAGGAACGATAAGATATTTTTATTTGACGAAAATCTAAAACTGCTTTATGTTACGAACTATACTGTCAACAAAGAAAGGAATAACTGCACACAACCTAACGATCATCGTTTCAACAAATAGAATACCGTAATTAAATTCTACGATTAAATTGAAGTATGCTTCGTAAAACTTTATTTATATAAGCTCTAAAATGAATGGTTATTGCTAAAGATTAATTAAAGAAAAAGAAGAATCATTTATCTCGTGGGTCTATTTAGGGGACTTCTAACGCGGTGGATGGAAAAATGAGATAGTGTTTTTTCGCGAATTACAGATAATTTTTGAACAAGAACGAAAAATTATTTGCGAAATCGTCACAATTCCGAGCTGCAATTTTTAATGATCTTTTAATTAAAAAAAACGCACGCGTACCGAATGGAAATAACGCGGCAGGAGTCTAGACCGGAAGTCGGTATGTAGTTAACTAATCCGGGACCCCGGCCCTCGGGCTTTCCATACCTAGTCTCGATTTGACTTCCGATTACGAATCCGAAGTCAAAATTTGAAACAAAAACAAAATGACGGATTTAACACGAACCACTTTTAAAAAAAAGTACAAAATAAATCCATATATTGTTTAATACAATAATACAGACAATCGGTTGATTAAAAGTTCACGCATCGTCATCCAAAGAATAATTTGATTCGCAATCAGATGATTCAACTTTGAAATCGCTGGAGCTTCCTGTACTTGCTGGTATACGTGGCGCAACTAACAATAAAACTGGAAGCAACGACTTTGAGTTTTTTCGAGGTAATTCGCGCAAACTCGAAATAAACGGATCGGATATTAATAATAGGCGTAATGTCTTCCACTGTTTTCACTCGGAAACTTTTCTTGCAAAATCTTCTCGAAACTTTTTAATGTATTTATTAGTAGACTCTTGAGCGTCTTCGGACATCTGCCCTATCGACAATACCGATGAATTTATCACTTCTGCACCACGAATCAATATCTTATGTGCCGAAGTTGGCACGCAGAACCATGGATATAACTGCACAAAGTAACGAGCTGTCTGTAAGGCACAATCTTGAAATTCTATGAAATCGATTTCGTGGCTACACGAAATTGTCTGCAATATGACACGGAAACGCTTAATCGAGTCCTCATCAACCTCTGTAATAGCGGCAGAAATGCTCGAGTTTTCGAAAAATTGTCGAGCGGTATTCTCATCATTCGAGCTACCGAAACCGGGCTTTGATTGATCGACTGTTAGACCCAATTCTATACGGAAACCCTTCTGTATATTCGTTTTTCAGAATCTCATTTCTTTATTTTCTTTATCACTATGCGCTTGCCACAGTTTGATTTCAAGCTTATATGCTACACGCAAACAATATTCAAAACACACAGATAAATTCGAGAAAAAGAGCGTCGTTAATGTACAAAATTCAGAAAACCATGTTTTACATTGCAAGAATTCGCACCAATGACACAATTGCAGATAGTTGCAGCTAGTTTTAACTTTTTTCATTCAATAATAGTTCGATCTACAACACGCGATCGGTCCAGTCGCGGAACTCTACAGAATTTATGAACTTTTCTCTACGTGTTTAAAATGTTCTGTTGTAATCTTCCGTTCATTTTCGTACGAATCATTCGTTTACTGTTATCACAAAGTATTATTATCAATTTTGTGTTACATAATAATATTCTACTTACTTGCGGCTGCAAATTCCATTTTTTAAATTTAAATTCGATTGATTTTTAGAAATTTGGCACCCTCTCGAATATAGCGTAGAAATCTTTGCTTACTGCATGACGCGTCTAGCTCAATTGAGGGGCCCCTTTCGACTAAACTACAATAGCGGGTATAAGGGATAGGGGGCGCTAAAGTCTAGAATTCGACCTTCGGACTCTTATCCAACCGAACCCACGACTAGAAATTACCGGAACTTAAACTCTATTTTTCGACTTTTGGCCAGCTTTTTGGGATTTGGTCCCACTGCGCGTCGTCGAGATTAACGGTGGCAATTTGAAAATTGCGGCGCAGTAAATTCGTTAACGATTTAATAATTTACCGGATATATGACGCAAAATGCGGAAAAATGAAGGGGTCGACGGAAAAGAGTAGACTAGTATTTATGCGGGGACGAACTGAAGAAAGAGGTGAAGTTTATTTTAAAGTACACCCGGGCTGGGAAATCTGTAATAGAACGGTAGCGCGCAAAGAAACGGCGAAAGTGGGTAAGGGTATTTCGTAAAAGTTTTCGTGGCAGCGAGAATTGACTAGATTCAAATTATTTCGGTAAGAAGGTGCGCCTATACTATAGATTTAGAAAAGGTTGGGAATATTTACTTATCCGAAAGAAAGCGTAAATTTATAAGAAATAAATTGCATTTTTCAGTTATTCGCAAGAGGAAATCGACGAAAAAGTCGCCACTTTTCGTTTTATGTTGAGCAACATCGAGGACACCAGAGAGAGAGAGATTCCGAAAGACGATCAAGGACGACCGATGTAAGTCTTAATCGATTATCGTTTTTTTTTCCATTTAAATAGATTCGCATGGGATTTACGAAATTTAACCCGCAGAAAAGTAATAAAGCGAAATTACAAACCGGCAATTATTTTCGGCCAGGCGGTAGTCGTGCCCGGCTGCAATTTTTACCCCATTCTTCATTTATCCCGTTTTGAACGTCTCCAATTTGCGGAACGGCGTCAGATTCCCCTCCCGGTTTTCGTACCTCGAACACTGGGAGTTCGATCGTGCGTTCGGCCACGTGGAGTTATAAATAGGAGCCAGTTTTACTGGAAAGGTCAGATCGGCCGAGTGTTGCGTTGCCAGAACTAAACGAACAAACCTCCCGGTGGGATCGGGGCACCCGGAAACGGCCCGAGAGCCGCGGACGGGGAAAAATCGCCTTGGGAACGGTGGCCGGGTGGCCCGGGCCTAGGAAAGCGTCCGCCTTTAAATTGCCCGGCGGGAAGGAAAAAGTGCCGTCACTAGCCCGGGTTTGGTCTTAATCGGGCCGTAATTATATGGCTTTGGCCAACAAAAACAAAGGCATATCCGGATAGCCGAGTTAAAATTTTTCTTTCGTTTAATGCAATTATAACAATTATTAACTAGTTTGGGATTTGTCCCGCCGCGTGACAAAAATAACTGTAATCTAGCAAATGAATTAGGATAATAATTTCCTATGCAGATAAAAAACTAGCTTATCGTTTTTATTTTTCATCTGTGATTATTATTATTATTTCGTTCTTTAGTCAATTCTTGATTATTATAAAGTGTTAGTTTTTTATATTACTTTATTTTTTGGTGTTTGTAATTAAATTCATTTAGGGTGTGTGGCGTGTCTACGACGGTATAAGTAAATAATTAATTTAAAGGAGAAAATTAACTGTCGAATACTTTATAAATTAACGAGCGTTTACCCTTGTGCTTCCCCGGCAAATCGAAACGTCGTCCTACGGCTCGTTCTACCAGTAAAGAACGACGTGGGTACGAGCCGTTATTAATAATTTTTTTGCCCGGACAGCAAATGCCGTTGTAAAGTTTTTAGGCACGTTCGCCCGTATCGCTGGGTCAAATAGTGGTCGTTTCGCTAATACGTAATAAATAAATAAAACACAACTAAACGCTCGGACGAAACGTAGGCAAATCCGTCATATTATAAAATATATCTTTACATACTTATAGAAGAGAGCGAGCAATTTTCATTCGTATTTTTAATTTATTTAATTCAAAATATATACTCTCCACCCGGAATTCGTCTCGCCCCCGTACATCTTACTTTTCCTTTAGCAACGGAGTCGTGCCGGTCACCTAGCTAACACCTTTCGGGGGAAGTTTCCGGTCGAAATTACGCCACTTTCGTAAATGACATGCCTTCCTAAGGTCTCTTATTTCGTTTAACTCCGTTGTCGAGACGGACGGACGACGATGGCCCGGTATAACTTTATCTAAATTTGTTCTTTTCTTCGTTCTATGTTTTATAGCCTACCATTTCTGGTTTAATTCCCCTCTTACGGTGGCCCGGTTACGTCTTTCCGATAATCGAAAAAGTTATCAAAAGGAATGCGGACCAGGGGCGGATCCAAAAAATTAAATTGTTATTAATTTTTAATACGTTTTTCATTAACAACGAGCGCTGATCGTATAGTAAACGTGGAAAAAAAAGATGTCTTTTTATCTAAATTATAATAAAATTTACTTACATTTACGTAAAATATTGTTGCGGTGAAATGTTTTTTGGTATAATTAATTACAATGGCCGACGATCCTTCGTTACCCTTTCTGTATTAAAGACGGTTTCCTAGAATATAGCATGGTAACGTGTATAAAAACAGAAAATTGCCATAATTTGTAAACGCGTTTATATTTCAGCTGGGTTATCGACAATTGAATTTTCCTAAATAAACCTATTTAATTGATAATTTATTTGACGGAAACAAATGTTTGTCTCTCGTATTTCACCTATATCTAATATTCGTGTCGTGATATTACTTCAAATGGCGGAAAAGTATGCACCTGCCTTGGCTAAGAAGACAGTACGTGTTTTTCTTCTAAAACATCAACTTTTTACCAGTCGTTATTTTGTATTTACACTCAATTTATGTAAAAATTATTGTTTCTGTTTACTAAATTGAATTTTACGGTAAACACAAATTAAATAGCTTAAAACAGATATAAACATTATTAAACAATTGTTATTTATTGGTGTATTTCGAACAACTAATCATTTATTGTATTAAGGGAAAATTTCTTCGACTTTATTTAGTCTGTTATGACTAATTTCGGTGGCGAAATACTAATCTTCGTTTAACAGATTTAGATATTCCGTATTATTTAAATTTATCAGAATTAATGGAAAACTTGTATGAAATTTAACTTCCGAGCTTGTTTGGTAAATACGGGGCCCTACATTCGACCGGTGTCCAGCTTAACCTATCCTGTACGGACAAATTCTTTCCGGTGGGTCTCCCGCCAGATGGAATGGCTGTATTAGTCATATCGTCTACGTTTTATTTTGCCTACGATCGTCCGTTACCGTTGCGCGGTCGCGTTATTAAAACACTAATTACCGGAGAAGGGCCAAATTTTCTCAAAACCCGGACATTTTCCCCGGCGGCCATAATTAATGGCCGGAATCTGCCATCGATCGGCGTTAAAAGCGCGTTAGAACCGGGCCGCTTTTGACGCCTATCGACTCCCTTTCCGTCTTCCGGAGTATTCCTTAGGGAGGACGACCGCTGCAAAAGTCGAACGGCGGCGAGAGGTTGGCAAATTATCGCGCCGTTTACGTATTTCGGCAGGTCGAATTTCTCCATTCAATAAATAGCGGTTAACCGGAAGAGCACTCTGTTCCCCGGCGCTGAAAGCCGTCTTTTTAAAGACGTTTCTTCGGCACCTACCGAATTTCTAAAGAAAAATCGCATTCGAGCGAATAAAATTAAAAATTTCATTTTCGAATTACGATTTCCGACGCTCCAACGTTAATAAGAGCCAAAGGCGCCCGCGGCCGAGTCGGCAAAATTGTCGTCTTCCGCCGCACGTTTTTACTTATAAAAATGAAAAAATTTCGGGGCTTTTCTCTAGGTACGGACGTTCACGGTTTCCTTCTCCCTCTTTCCGGCTTAATAAGTCCCGCGCCCTCTGTCCAAAATACCCCAAGTACACCGGGGACGGTGACCGTTAAATTTTGGCGGCCAAAACTCCGACTAAATCACCATAAAAATTCCGGGCCCAGTCGCCCCCCACTCCTCGGCCTTCCGGCTGGGTGGCGGGGAGGTAACGCGCCGCCCTACCGTTTAGGTCCCGGGGAAGGCGGTCGCGCCCTTCCATTAGGTGGGAAAGATTTAACTAAAATATCGACGATTTGGGATTTTCTTTCCGTTAGAAACGACCCGGAACTTTATTTTACCGGCATTTATTTCCGGTTTAAGGCCGCCGCCAGTGTTGTTAATAAATAACGATTTGGTTAGCGGAAAGTTCATTTTATAGTCGGAAGCCGATTTGCAGAGAGAGATTGGCCCGTCGTCCGCCACCTGTTTAAATTTTGCCGCGTCGGAACGGTCGCGGGTGTAGTCGTTAGCCGGGTGGACGGATTCTTCCGCCCGTTTGCACTTTACGGCTTGTAGACCCGCACCTTCCGTCCCCGACCGAGCACTCTGTTCCTCGGCGCGGAAAGCCGTCTTTTTAAAGACGTTTCTTCTGCGCCTACCGAATTTCTAAAGAAAAATCGTCCGTTTTCGTCCTAACCGCAACGTCCGTCGGGCGGGGAACGACCGGAAACGTCTTCCGCCGCCCGCTCCCCCGGCAGAAATAAAAGGATTAATCGCGCGTCGTCCCCGCCGCCGGAACCCGACCTCCCTCCGAGACCCGCGCCGTTTTCCCCGTCTCGTCCGCCGCGGAGCGAATCAAAAGACTTCCTCCCTTGCCGTGAACAAACACCGACGAAAAAAAGCGTTAAGACGCGGCTCGGGGACCGGCGTTCGACCCCGTGACGTGGCGTTTCCTCCTCCGTCGTTTCCGCGCGCCTGGCCCGATAGATCGAAGCGGAGCCGGGAGATTTCCCCTCCGCCGCATCCCGAACGGAATTAATTCGAGAAGAGAGGAAAGAGCGCGCCCTCCTCCGGGGAATTTTAATTAGGCTGGTCGGTTTTCGTTGGGGGAGCCGTTCGCCTTTCTCCCCTCCGCTTTCGGGAATGGAAATTGCCGCGCGGGAAAGGGAGTCGGGCGCCGGAGACTTTTCTTATCTCTGCCGCCCGTCGCCTTTCGGGCACGTTTCTCCGCACCCCGGACTCGTAAAACAGCGTTAATCCCGGCCGTCGTCTAATCCCGACGACTTTCCCCCTTTGCGCGGCCCACCCGGCCGAGGCGACGGAACCGTCTTCCGCGCCGCCATCGATTTTCTCCTCGGCCGCCATTGGCCGGGCCCGCCGCCACCCGGCCAATGGCGGGCGCGGGAAGGAGAGGAGTCGGGCGAGACGACGTCGGCCGGTCAGTGCATCGGCGGACGGTCCGGCAGAAGGCCACCGGGCGTCGTCGTCCGCTTCCCCGTCTTCCACAATGGCCTGGGCGGGATTCGGACCCCGAGACCGTCTCCTCGGGCGGGGTCGCCCTCCGTCTGCGAGTCGTCGCTCCGTCTGATCCCGCGGCCGGTTTCCCCGGCTTCCGTCGACCGGACCTCCGGCCGGCCGAAGCGGGCCCGGCCCGCACGCAGTCTTCCATTTTCTGGCCTTAGAGCGTCGGGGACCCGAAAGGCCGGGTCCTCCGCCTCCGCGCGCAAGTCTTCCAAGTCGTCCCTCTCTTCCGGGCGCTCCCTCGGCCGCCCATGTCGGGCCGCGGCGGCCGTCGCCCGCCCCACCGTCCCGTCGACGGCGAGGTCATCTTCGAAAGGCTGTGGAAAGGAACTTTCCGGGCGCTGGTGGCTTCCGGAATGGCCGGCAACAGGGCCAGGTCCACCCTCCGCAGCGTGGTCAGGTAAGGTCCGCCGCCGCGCCGCGCCGCTCCGCGTCCCGTTCTCACCCACCCCACCGCCGGGAGGAGGGGAGGACCGGACGGCGGTCTCCCCTCTGCGGCCTGTTCGGCCGGGGTCTTTCCTCCGCGGTTCTCTCTCCCCGCCGAATTGGCCTCCTCCGGGAAGAAAACGCCGCGGTGCAGCGGTACCGGCGGCCTAGAGTCGATCGGCGGATGGCGTCCCCCGAAAAGAAGGGGGCGAGGAAGCGTCAGGCGTTTTCCGCCGCGACCCGTCGCGGCGGAAAGTACCGTCTTTTGGGCCGGGCGCCGAGCGAAAGGAAAAGCGGGAGGTTTTCCGTTTTGGCTTAAAACGCGTTTATCGGCAGCGGGAACCCGGCGTTTGGGTAGGTTTTCTGTAGTTTAATTCGGGTAGAAGTGGGTTCCGGTTCGAGACGATAGCGAAGAAGCGGGCGTGGCGGGTAAGTCGCCCGTCTTCCGCGGACTTCGCCGCTTTCGTTCTAGGGGTCGAGTCGAAGCGCAAATCGGCGCGGGCGACGCCTTCTCGGAACGTTTACCCGGGCGGTCGAACGGGAGTCGGTCCGTGGGGTCTACCCTCGGCGTAATTAATATTTTGCCGGCAAGGCGAAGTTTCCCGTTTTACTTTCCGGCCAATACAGAGGACTGAGAGTTTTGTACGCGGGCGTCGGGAAACGTGTAAATTTAGGGACGTTATTGAGCTTGGCGACACCGTCTTCCCCTTCCCGCGAGGTGCCGTTACGTTGCCCCGTGCCAAAAGTATTTGGTCGCCCGTGGAAGATATCGATTGTGTATTTCGACGGCGCGTAACTAATTTGGGTTAAATATTACGGAAACTTGCTCGGTTTTCTCTCAAAACTTAATATGTATTTAACTGAAAAATTGGCACGACAGAATTTTATGGTTGCAGGTGCCAGACAAATAATTTAGACGGACGTTCCGTGCTTTTTCTTCGATAAATGCCACAGAATATCCGGATACGCTCGGCCATTTACGGTATCGTGGGCTTAGTTTCCGCTTTTGGCTACTACGGTAATTATCCAGTAGAAGCGTGTAATAACCGTTTTGGAAGAGAAATTTCTCCCGGATTTGACGGAATTCTTTATTTTCCAAAAGACATTGTGGCCCAGTGTCTTACAACAAAAATAACCAAGACGCCAGCTGAAAATTTTCACCAGTCCTTTTAGTTTTATTAACTTAAGTTTTTCACGTGGTTTTTTGAAGATTTTCTAACTCGATTCCAATAGGAAATCATTTGGAAGATCGGTGCAGATTTTCCAAGTGTAACCATTGGAAGATTATATCGATGCTATTTCCGAGATCGTTAGCCTTTATATATTTATAACTGTCTAACAGGACTGGCTTATCCTATCAATACTGTCGGTGCGGTAGAATTGCCTAAAGTGTACATTATGGTTTGTTGATGGCGTATGTTATTTTGGATTCCGTGCATATACGGTACAACCGTACTTAAAAAGTTTATCCCAATATACTTTGCTAATGATAGAGCGATCTGTTCCAGCGCAGGTTATCAGTTATTTCGAGTTAACTTTTTTGTTTCTATTGGCAAAGCAAACAAGTTTTTATTAATTACCAACCTATTTTTTTCCATATAATTGTTTAATGATTTTAAAAGGCTATTTAAATTCTCTTGAAGAAATGCTACATTTCGTCATAGTATATCATCTTTTGATATAGGAGAAGTGAGGACTTTAAGGTTTGAAAAGTCACCAGACGGCAACTACAACATTTGGTAATACACGATACAAAATTTAATCTTTGAAAAAGTTCTTAAAAATAAGAAAATTGAATATTTTAAAATTATATGTAAATGCGCCATCTCGCCCCACCCGTGGGGTAAGATAAGACGGGGACATTATTTTTATATTCGAGGAGGACAAATTAAAATGGTTAAACTGTCGTTTTCTTCAATATTGGCGCAAGAACGGATCGCCCATTTATCGCAACGGCTACATTTAGCCCAACTCTCCGCAGATGCGGAGTATAACCCTCCACATTCTGTGTCGTTTGTCGTTTGTTTCTTGTTATTGTTGCATTATTTCTGTGGGACAGACTCGAGTAAAAACTGAATGAGTAGATCAACTTGTAGTGGTGTAATCGGTGACCGTTTCTGCACCCAGATTAGGCATACCTCCTCCTTCGTGGTTTTGGTTGTCCCAAAACGAGCATCCCGTGTGTCCCGCTGCAGACTGGGCCCGACTGCCTGCGAAAATACTTCTGGATTCGTTGGCCATATTTGTGGACATACTCGTACCGACTGCAAACACGGATCAACTTTATTTCAAAACTAAACAATTACAGCCTTAAAGGTTACTTCGAATACCATATCTTCGTGTAAAAGGTAATGTAAAGGTTGGCAATGATGCCTACTTTGTAGAAACTTTGTAGCGGACGTAAAATTAGATGAAGTCTTGCCGAAACGTGGAAAACGTGCCATACTTCCGAACAGAGAGCGATTCTCGTCCCGCGATCCCTTTTGAGGTTGAAATTTAGTTCCCCAAATAACGGCTAGATGAAAGCGCGTTAATTACGAATAAACAGACGACTCCGTCTTACCCCGTGGTCCCATCTCGCACCACTTCCCCCAATTGAACAGATGATTGATTCACAGTTTCGTGGGTGATCGGATAACGAACAGTTTTGCGAAAGATTTTTGTCAGGATAACGAACACGAGAAGAAGCGACATAAAATAATGACTACCGATTGGTCTTCCCTCGTCTTCGGGCAACAATTCGTACTTTTCGGAGCGCGGGAGACGTCGACATCGACGCTCGACCCGGTATATACCGATCGGATAGTATTCCTCCGAACTTGGAAACTCTCCCTCGTAATTCCAATTTTCTTATTTTTCTGACAGAAACAATTCTTTTGTAGTATTCGCCAGACTGTCGGGCGGGCACGCGTTAAGTTTTGCGTGGGTTTTTATTTTCGAAAAGCGAGAGTGGACAGAGGATGTCCGATGTTGCTGGGCAGTATGGCTCGAACGGGTCTCCAGTAGGCCGCGGTTCAATCTTATCTAAGAAAGATACAGTATAATCGAGAAGATTCGAGCGGCTAAAGGAGTAACAAAAATCGCATCTGAGAAATAAAGAACATGGAAGAGCTAATAATAGAAGCAGAAAGTTGGAGAGATATATTATCTTCTGAAAAATAGGATTAACGCCGATATCTGCTGTTAAACATCTTTTGAAGAAGTAGGAGAATGTCGGAACAACGGTCTTAGAATGGCGTCCAAACCAGGTTAGGGTTAATAGGCTCGGGGATGTCTACAATTGCTACTTCCGAAAAATCCTAAAGAAGAGAGAGAAGCAAAGCGGAAAAAACATGACTAATTAACACGCAAGACTGCGTATATATGTATTTTTATTATTACACTAGCTGCAAGGACCCGCTTGGCTGGGCAAAAAGTAACGATAGTGAAGATTAAGATAATTACATTATAGCTAATCTTACCCGTTTTCACAGAATGCAAGAATTATGTCCCCGTTTCCAGACTAATTAGAGAATTTTTACGTCCAGTCAAACGAACTATTTTCAATTTGATCAATTTTCTGCAACGTTTACAATCGTTCTATAATCGAAAATTTTTAAAATCGAAATAGAGAATCTTCCACTTTTAACCACTTTCAAGCCCATATCTCCCGCACCCTTATAGCTATCGAGACGCAACCACCGTAGTGCACGAATGGAGACTCGGGGCTACTACCACATACAACCACCATTCATGCGCGATGCGTAGTTTTGGCTGAAAAGTGAAATATAGGGACACACACGTTCATTTTTATATATAAACGTAGTAAGAAAGGGTATATTTTTTATTTTTTGGGTCTCCGGAACGAATTAATCAAATTGCCATAAAAAGCTATGGTAAATGGATAATCGGATAGCGAACAAAGTCTCGAACGGATTATGTTGGTTAATCGATCATTGGCTGTATATATCGACATTAAAAAGCGGATCTTGTTTGGCTTAAATGAACCGGAAATAACCCGTAGAATTTGAACGTAGTAAGTTCCGTTTAACCAAGTTAAAGGAATTTCTCTTAGGCCAACAGTTTGTAATTTTAATTGCAGCCGTCGAACACTGATATTACTACATTTGATTTATCCAGTTGTGTTTTAATGCAACAGAGCGTATTGATTACTGCCAATTTGTTTATATCCTTATACGACGGCAAAACTTTTGTGGAAAAATGCCATTTTCGAAAGATTTATTTATCGGATGCGATAACGGTCGAGCTAAGATGTCTGATGTATATATTAGAATTTCAATATTTAAAAACTGTTTCCAAAAAGAAAGTATTACGTACGATGGATGTGTAGTTGTTTTCCCCTTATAATTTAATCGATCTTTGTCTCGGTTACCTCGAAGGGTAAGGTTTGAATTGTTTTCCACAAATCAGACGTTAGAAAACAAAAAACTCTCTTCATTCCAGTTATTTATATCCTCTCTTTCTTAAATAATGTCGGCGTGCCATCAGATATAAAATTCTTTAGGAATTCTTTCTTTGTCAATAAAAACCGGTAAGATAGTATACAAGTAGTTGAGTATAAAAATAATTGCGGAGGTAAATAGAGGCGTTATTGATTTTTCGGTAGGTGGCTTTACTCTGGCGTATCTCTCGAGAGTAAAACGACGATAGGTAGATGGTCGGTGTATTAAGAGTTCACACTGGCTAACATGTGTTAGACCGTAGTCTATCGAGGAGTATCCGTACAGTTGTCGTGGAAATCACCAATTATTTGTAATTTATATTTTCCATATTTAGTCGATTTATAACACGGAGAAAAATTGCCAAGTCCGTAGACGGGGAACGTGGTCAACTTACCGATAACTATATCTATATAGTTGTTGTTACGTCTCCGCCTTGTTTAAGTTTTCTTTCCATTCTTTCATTTCGGTCGTTTTGTCCGAGCCTGGCAAAAAGCCAGTTGTTCTTTAACTATTTCTAAATATTTGTTATTCCAACCCCCTCGTCTTTCTATGTATCGTTCCGATAATTTCCAATGTCGGTATCCGAATTAGAGGGAAAGAAGTATTCTTTTCCACCATTTGTCCGCGTATACAACATCTTTCCTGGTTTTATAGAAAATATTCCTACGATAGGGAGTAAGATGTTCATTTATATATATTTTGTATTCCTCATTTATAATAATACACGCATCCGTAGTTGTTTTTAATATTATTCGTAACTGAATTAGCACATTTCGCTATAATTGGTTGTTACTGGCTTTTCTTTCATTATTGCTGGGTTTTTTTTATCGACGTAGGAGAAACCGCGGTTTTCCTTCAGTTCTACGTTAAATTATTTTCCGCTCCTTTTTATATTTCGGACGTCAAATACTTTCGGATAGGCCGTACTCGGCAATTTTTCTCTAATGTCAAAACGCATTAAAATTGCACGGTGCCAATATTTGTGTTAAATAAATATTCCATTGGTAAAAAGGTAATCGAAAGTACAAAACGATTATTTTGGAGGGCGGAGAAAGAAAATTTGACAGAAAACGATATCGCCCACGGTCCGGGTTCCCGGCGGTGCCACCAAAGCGGCAGCTGTAACTTTCGAAGCTTCCTTATTTTATTTCCCACCGGATGCCACTTTCCGTTAAAAAAACGCACGGAACGATGGCCCACTCCTTTTAAAACCGGAATGCGGAAAATGTCGGGAGGAGGCGGCTTTCGCCGGCCCGTCGGACGCCGTAAGACCGACAAAACGGCGCTTCCGCGCGGGCCCAGATCCAAAAACGTTAAAGTTCGGGAGTAGATTTTTCCCCGGAATCCGTACAACGGACCGGAGGCGGGAAGATCCGATTAACCCTGGGCCAACTTGCGGTGGCGTGGATTCGAGTAGAAAATTAGGCAAATCGGAGACGTTTTAAAAGGAAAACAATTGAGAACAGGGTGAAATGCGGCCGAGAGGAAGCCTTCCCGTCGGCGGAGGCGGTTCGGAGCCGGACTCCTCCCACCGGCCGGGGATTGGAGGAGACTCTCCGTCCGTCCGCCGTACTTCTGGAAAGAGTTTTCGCCTCCCGGGCGGGGCCGCGGACGGCGGGGATATTTTTCCAAAGACGTAAAGGGACCCTTTCTTTGTCCGAGAAGTTAGGGCGGCAGACATGGATAATTTGCGCCTGGTTAATTATTATCGATTTCCGTCGCGTTTACGTCATTTACTCTTTCGGACGCACGGTGGGCAGCGACACGATTCTAGCTTAGGGTCTGCCGCCATTTACCTTTAAAGTAAAATTCTTATTTATAATTTCTCGCAAATAAATTCGTACGGACTTTTCTTCCGGCGGAAACGGGTCTAAGATTTAGTCCCTGTGGTTTTTGTGGTAAGCAAAATTCGGTGTACGCGCCGAAGACGTGGTAATTATAGCGTCTGGGAAGTTTTCTTCCCCAGCTCTGTTTCGACTCGGTCCTTTGCCGCCGTCCAAATTCTGTCGGTGATAGAAAGGCGTGTTTCGTCTTTAGGTCCGGTTTTATCCTCCCTAATAGCGGTAGCGGATAAATGTTAACACCGCGATTCGGTTAACCGGGGGCAGGTAATTAAAGCCGAAGCTTGGCGGAGAGAATATACGTGGCCGGTTTCCAGATGGCTTAATACCGGTTAATACTTTTCCGGACGGTCTTAATTATACTCGACGGTGGACGATTTCTCCAACTTTTGTCGTTTTTGCCGGTATTTTAAATTACGGGTGACATTCTCTCGTAATGCGTAAACGGGCCAGTCGCGTACGGTTTGGCACTTTTACTTTTGTCCCGTTAGTTCCTTATATCACCCAACGCGGGACGGGTGGGAGGAGATTACCGTCGACCGCGGGTTTTAACGTTTCGTCGCTAGGTCAAGAACACGCGCGTAAAGTTGTGTGGCAGAAAACTGAATCAGAAATGAGCTTCCGGTTCAGTTTCTGTTTTACGCCAGAACACGCGAATAGGAAACCCCACTGCCACTAACGGCGCTACATTTTATATTAATTTTTTTCTCTCGTATATCTATCCCTTTGTACCTTCCGGTTTTTCTCCGCTTCTTCCGCTATGATATAGAAAATTTAATTAGTAGACTCGTATTCAAATAAAGAACGCGTCATCTAAATACTAGGCCTCTATATCGATTATACTAGACCAGGGGTCGGCAACCTGCGGCTTTCGAGCCACACGCGGCTCTTTGGATGCGAAGCTGCGGCTCTTTACTTCCATACGCAAATATTTATTTTATAAAAAAAAAAACATTTAAAAATCGTTCTGAATCGATTAACGAGGATTCGGCACCGATTCTATCTCTCAGCCACTTGTACTCGCTTTTCACCGCACCCCTCCCCCGTGACACGCGTCGTCACTGTCGTCAGTCCGTCGGAAACTCTCGAATGACGCCGTCGTCGGTTGTTTCTATTATTTAATTTGTTGTGAAAAACACTACTTATATATGAATAAATAGATCTTTTTTTTATGAATAAATAGATTAGTTTTTTTTTATCAAAAAACTTTATTTATGCGAGTACTATTTATTGTTGGCAAGAAAAAATTTTGTGGCTCTAAAAACTTGGAAATTTTGTAAATTGTAATTTTTGGCTCTTCCGACTGAAAAGGTTGCCGACCCCTGTACTTGACCTACCTGTTGTTTGAAATTTAGCACCTACGGCCAACCATAAACGTTGTTCAAATACTGATGTGGTCGAACGGATTCGATAAACTCCTCTATTTCATTTATCTTTCGTTTTTTCCAGACTGTCACAATTGTAGGGTTAACCCTCATTGCCGCCATTGTTAGAATAAAAACCACGTGTCTACTTTCACGTCACAGAAAAGACTTGTCTTTATTGGAGGAATTTCGGCGTAAAAAGTGGAGACACGCTCTACTCGATTTTCAGTTCTGTTTCGGCCAGAATTTTTACGTTTTCTCTTTTATGCTAGATTACGCGCGCGTGTTCCTGGCCTTAGGCCGAGACTCCGCTAGCGTAAAAACCCCGGCCGCAAATACTTTTAATGGCTTAACCGTTTGCCTTTGCGCTCCGCTAGCCAAATGTTTTACTCGGACGGTACTATCGAAGTTACTATTGTCTCGATATAAGGACGATAACTATATTGTGCCATTTTTTCTACTATAATTACAAATGTAGTAAAAATAATATCTTTACTTTGGTATGTAAATTAAGGTACTATACTGCACTTACACTTTTAGCATTTTCAATATATACTAGTCTAAATAGAAGGATTTTCCTTTGGCATTCGTTATTACAATAGGGATACGCGATAAATCTTTCTAGATCTATTAGTTGCGGGTCTGTTCCAAGTTGCCCCGAGACAACGTACGTAAAAGCTCGGTTTCCCGCCGACGGTACCGCCACTTGGAAAGGCCAACGGCTTTAGTCTGGTTTTTACGCTAGTGCCTTACTGGCGGTAGAAAAACTGCATCCTGCACGGAGGAGCGATATACGATCCCGCGATTAATGAGTATCGGGAGTCGCACTTCTTACGTAATTTAATATTCGTACGAATTACGCTAATGCTGACGCGCCGGAACAAAAAGGTCGTCGGTAAAAATATTTTGACACCAGAAGTAAATAAATACCGGACGGAGGACAAAGAGCCGGAAGACGACGATACTTGGTAAAAAAGCATAACTAAAATTAATATTAACGCGTAATACGGTACTTTCGGAGGTGGCAATTAATCGATTATCCGCGGCTATAATCAAGGCCGCGCTTACGTTAATTTCCGGAACGCCGTCCGGCGTTTTGCTCCGGTCCTCGGGTTCGTTCGGCACCGTTTGGGAACGCGGATTTTCGGAAAGCCTTTCGTTACCCCTCACGGGGAGGCGGGCCCCTTTAGCCGGCAACCGTTCCCACGTACAGTACGTAAGAAGTAGACTAGGCGCGGGGGAGAAAGAGTGGGGTTCGTTTCTCTTTACAACGGTCTAACTCGTACGTACGAAGCGGTGAAAAATTACCTCGGCTCGCCCGGAGCGGGCGGAAGGGTCCCGCCGGCGTCGCCGGGTAAACAAGGCTCCGGCTGTGCAAAGAGACTGAGTAAACGGCCCGCCCGTACCGCGCCGACCCGACCGACAGTCTCCGGCGGATCGCGGGCGGTAAGTCTCGTTCTTGCCTTTTTATTTCGTTTTTAGCCTTTTAATCGGGGAAGAGGGCGATTTTACGCCCGGCGTAACGAAAGGCCCACCGGGAGATAGGAGTCGGCCGCGGGCCGGAAGGCTCGGACGGGTTGGATAAATTCCCGGGAATTGCCTAAAATGTCGGGGAAAAGCTGGATTACGGTGGGTGTTCGGCCCGAGTTAGGACGTCGACCTTCGACCCGGGGCCGTCCTAACTCGGAAACTCTCCGACAATCCCGGCCTTTAACGTTTACCGTTTGGAAAAAGAGAATTTCTAACGGTCTCGACCGGACGATATTCCATTAAATACATCTTTTTGCCGTCTCGTTCTTTAGTTCTCGCCCGGTTTTTAAGTTCGAAAGGTCGAACTTTGTTAGCGTTTTGGCACAAAATTTGGAATTCCGTTCGGAACCCGGCACCCGAAAGTTAGATAAACCACCGACACCACTCTATGGCTAAGGGAAAGGGTTGCCGATTTTTTGTTTCGAACGGGACGTGGAGAGTCCGGGTTTCGGGTACTCTACCATATTGTTATTTTACTACGGAAAATCCTTCTCCATTCGAACCTCCCAGCGAAAATTCTGCCCGGAAGGCCGGGCTTTTACCACCGGCCCGTTTTTCTCTCGTCTGTAAAATAGTTCGAGCTCTCTGTCCAAACGGAATTGGGCCGGAGATCCCCTAAAACTATATAACGCCGACGGTTAACGGTCGCGGAGGAAGCCGCCTAATTTGGGGGGCCTTAACCGCGAAAAGGGCTGTACTATAGATTATTACCACCTATGGAATTTCGGCACTTTGAGTATATTAAGCAGGCGACACCGTAGTTGCTATACCGCCATCTTGCGATAACATCTGCGAACCATTAAAAAAAGCACTGCGATAACTTCCCCGTTGAACTCGTCTCGGTCCCCTCACTTCAAATATAACTGAGGGGACCGAGACGAGTTCAACGGGAAAGTTATCGCAGTGCTTTTTTTAATGGTTCGCAGATGTTATCGCAAGATGGCGGTATAGCAACTACGGTGTCGCCTGCTTAACTTCCATTTTGAAAATGAACTTGCTAGAAGTAGTGAAAGATAAGAAAACACGCATCGAGTCTCCTTCGTAATAGATGCAGAGAGTGGATGAAATTACGAGTGTTCATCGAAGAGAAAGATGTTTTGAGCAACGGAAAGCTTTTCGCAGCGCATCCGTCATCTCCCGGAGGGATAGGTTAGGTTTGTTGGACGAGCCGACCGCCAGCGACCGCAGACAATCGACATCTGCCTCTGTTGAAGGTATATACGGCCGACTTGCCGGACTGCCTGTTAAGCCTGGTACTCGCGTGCGTCGACGGAATGGCAAAATGACGTCACTTTTGCCGTGGCGGAAAGCGGAACGGCAAAAGTTAGACCAATAGGAAGGCCGTTTAGCGATGTCGTCGTAAAGATCACGAGGGACGATAGCGTTCGAACTATGGCGGTCGGCGAGCTAATAAGCTTTATTTGTACACTAATATATTTCGTTTATACGCTGTATTACTATCCGATTTAAATATTAATATCAAATAGACTTACCGTATGAAACTGTGAGATTTGTGGGGTAAGAGAAACATCCACGCACATCTTATTTGACTGTATGCGATACGAAAAAATAAGAAACGAACTAAAATTAGTTTATAATAAAGAAGGTTACAATTGTCCTATTAGGAAAAGTAGCCTTATAAATAATGTTAACATATACAGTAATATCCCGAACTTACGCGATAAGTGGGACCGAGCGGTAACCGCGTAGGTCGGGGTATAATTTCGCATATAAATACATACAAATCATTTTTAATTGGGGCCGGAGACTAAAGAAAACAATAATGTAGAAAAAAATGTTTGATAAAAACTTAGATAATACATATGTATAACAAATTAGGCTTATAGTATTTTACAATTTTTTCACATTTACTCGATTATTACGCCATAATTTTAACATTGTTTCCATCTCGGCGATAATACCGTGACGTTTACGAATGATGCTGGAATTTAAAGATCGAGCATTTTTCGCAGCTTCGAGAATTTTTTCTTTGCCTTTTATAATTGTTCTGACCGACAATTCCGGTAGATCAAACTTCTTTGCCAATTCACAAATTTTCATTTTTGTATCCAAGTCTTTAATTAATAATGCGTACGTTCGTAAAGTCAAACGAGTGAAACGCGTTAGTAACGAATCGTTCGAAAAGTCTAACGAAATAGGAATAACGATGACGTCATTCTCGCTTAACTCGTTCGACTTTACGAACGTACCCGATGTTAACTTTACATTCCAAAGATAAAGTTTTTCTTTTCTTGTTCGATGCGGAAGAATTAGTTCTACTTCGTTTGGATGACGTAGTAGAGTCTCTCGAGTCTCCGCAGATATAACAAACACAGAAATAAATAACACAAAATAAATTGTAGCTATGTGTGGATACTGCGCGACACATCCGAACGCGTCAGTTGAACAATAGTGTGGGGGGAGTGAGTAATCGAGGGTTGCGTGGCGCTCAAACAAAAGACGAATTTGAAAATCGCGTAAGTCGGGGTATTACTGTATTATTATTTCAATGAATTTATAAAAACAGAACATAAAAATTTCTCTCGTTGATCATTGTCAAACTAATGATATCAAATACTTTACTCGACAAAACAATATAATTAATGCAAATAAAAATAGAATTGTCGGGTATTAATGTATTGAGGCTACGGCCGCGACTATGTAATCTTAACTACCCGCAAAATGTATGCGAATCGGGGTTAATTAAGAGAGGAGTACCTCGAGCCGGTAGCATTTAATGCTACGGTCGGAGGGAGTGCTCCACTAAATGAAAAAAAAAATTAAATGAAGACTTACTTACTGTGTAAAGTATTGGGAATGGAATAATCGTAATTCGGTGACGAAAGTATTCGATATTCCTAACTTTCGACGATTTAGAATATGTTTCTTACCCAAATTATTCATTTTTTGTGACTTTTTTATTTGCGTTAAGATTGAAGGTAAACTTAAAAAGTTTAATTGTAGAAGCCAATTGTAAGGTAATTTCCACATGTGAGTACCAGGCTTTAAACACGCGATAGGCTTAGCGGAGAAAGTGACGCGACTCCCGATCATTACGCAATCGCCGGAAAAAGTATGATAACTTTCTTATTTTTCATTTTCGGTCCAAAAGTAGGGTATCGTTGAACTCGACTCGGTCCCCTCGGTTCAAATATATATTCAAAGTCCCAAAATTCCATAGGTGATAATCTATAGTATCCCTGCGAAAAGTCCGAGAAACTGCACCTCTGGGTGTGCGAGCCCTTTTGGCACCGCTGTGTAATTCACTCTGGACTTTTGCTTATTTAGCGTCAAGGAAAGCCACCAGATGGCGGAAGCCAACCGAGAAAAGAATCGACGAGTGAAAGAAGCTTTTGGTATCAGTCCGTTTTTCGTAGAGGGCAGTTCCCTGGATCCCGATCGGAAAAGAAAGGAGGCGGCGGCGGCCGCCGCCGCTCTGGCTGAAAAGAATAAACAGTATGGGTGAGTGTGTGTTTTTTTTGTCGGCATTTGCCTCCCTCTCGCCTCTAATGCTTTCATTTGGCGTCTTGCAGGTTGGTGAAAGACGACGACGACGATGACGATTCACCCCCTCTGGTCGGAGAGAAAGAAAAAGCCAAGAAGAAGAAAAAGTGCAGAGAAGGGTGAGTCTTGACTTTGGACCCGTTTTCTTTTGTCGCGTGCTGCCAGAAATTGTTGTCGTCGGCCGTGTAAAAAACCTTCCGCTTCCGGTCCCTTTTTTTACCGTCGGAGGCAACTTTGCCTTCAAATTCGACAATAGAGAGGTTGCGGCCGACATTTTCGTGTTGAAAACTTCGGCCGTAACCGTGCTATAAACGTATGGAAGAAACTCTGAGTCTTTTCCTTCTTTGTTTTTTCTTTAAGTCTCTCTCCCAATTATGATGACACCATCGAACCTGTTGATAGGTGCCGTGACCGGGTCGGTCTTTCTTTTAATTATTATTAGTGACTGTCGACGGTGTCTGTGCAGTGGACTTTTTGTTGGTGCGTCGAAATTGTGCCCTTTTAAATAAATACATGGTAATTTAATTTTACTTTGTTTTATCAATAGAAAAAAAAAAAAAAAACAGAATAAGAAACTGTTTCATATATGCATTTTCACTTCTGTTTTGTAGTTAATCGTACATAAGTTTTAATTTGTAGTTAATGTGCACGTAGTGCACAAAATCAGTTGTACACTACAGGTAACCCTGATTAACATGGGAGTTACGTTCCAAAAAATTGCCGTGTTATACGAAAACAAAGAACTAGTGCAAAAAAGGGGTTAGGTTCCAAAAATTAAAAAACATGCTGTTAAATCCTTATTTAAATTGGATTTATTATTCATTTTTTCATAGGTAAAATTCTTATTTATTATTTAAGTAAATATTTTACCAGAGGATTATTCATCCTATATGATGATCTCAGCATGAGCATCATCAACTAGTAACAGTTTGTGGGTGCATTCGTTAATAACGGTCGCTCTGCAATGGGAGTGTGCTGCTATTTGTAGGCATTTAGGAATGACAGTGAAAGAAAGATGGCGATGCTCACACTATTGATAGTATCGTGATGGAGGAATCTATAATTTTAAAATGAGCTTTTAGAGGCAAAAGAAGGGTCCCAATTGTAAAATTTAACCATTAAATGGATTATTGTTGAAAGAGCATTGAAAGTAGCCACGAAAACAATTAGAATGCTCGCGCGGAGGTATAAAGAACACACACTTTATTACATTTCATGTTGTACGAGGGTTTTACCCAATTCCCGAACCGCATTAGAGTGAACCTGTGCTATAAAAGCACCATGTTATACGCGGATGTTCCCGATTCTTGAACCGTGTTAGAGTGAATCCGTGCTATGGGGCCGTCCATAAATTATGTAAGGGCGATTTTGGCCATTCTAGACCCCCACCCACCCCTGTGTAAGAAAAAGTAATATTTTCTTTGATCCCCCCTCCCTTTCCCTATCTTACGTAATATTCTGGCATGATTTTATAAAAAGATTTTAACCAAAAAAATTTTTTTATAAACCTTAAAAATCTTAGGTCCAAAATATATAATTATTAATTAGTTAATTAATATGTACTATTATTTATAAAAGACTTTAGGTGATCAAATTTAAAAATATAAAAATTTAATGAATTTGAATGAACAATTTATTTTAAGAACTTTATTTTTTAATTATTAACAATATTAATATTATTATTATTATCATTAATCAACGTCAAAATATTTATTTTTATATTAATTTTAATTTTCACAAAAGACGCAAAAAACTTCGCCAGATCGACTAGTTAGTGCATGTGTAAACAGAAAAGTCATACAAAATAAAACAAGAGAGAATAGAGAGAAACCACATTTCGTTGCCATATTGATTACATCTTGTCTAAGGCCAAGAAAATAAACTACATGCTGCGAAAATGTGATAGGTGCACCTGGGGACTAAATAATAAAGCTTATAAAACTCTATATGATGGGGCAATACAACCAATGCTATTTTACGCAGCCTCTGGCTGTGGTCATGTAACTAGTAAAAATTCAGTAGCAAGTAAATTACACTCTCTTCAAAGCCAGTTTGCCACCAGAATTATAAAGTACTGCAGAACTGTTATTACTAATGCCTCTCTGATACTAGCAGAGCTCCTTCCTTTGCCACTACAGATTATAGAAAAGGTTCTAAACTACATCAGAACTACAAACGTCAAGGCTCAACAACGGTCTCTACTCCTATCTACGGTTGTTCATACGCTACCACATTGCAATTACCCTACTCTCTCTGATCATCATTCTGTAAACAAGGTTTTTTTGGTGTCATCTGCTTTCTCCGTGGATAATCTTGCAGGCATCAATATCTACACAGATGGGTCCAAAAGCTTCCTTCTTGTCGGCTCAAGTATCTCTATCTTTCTCCAAACTTACATATTTTGCCAAAAATATGTTAGAAGGTACAGATACAACCCATATACCTTCATCTATCAAGCTGAACAAGATGCTGACTACCAAGCTGTTCAGTGGGCCACTTCACTACCAAACAAAACTCTGTCTATCAACATTTATAGTGATTCTGTCTGTCCTGAAAGCTGTATTAAATCCCAATTGCAATAGAATAAAATCGCATATATCCAGCACCATATTAAAAATCTTGTATATAAGATAATTTTTATATTTGTTCCTGGCCATACTGGCGTACTAGGAAATGAAAATGCGAACACTGAAGCTAAGTCAGCTGCAAAGGAAACTGACTCGGACTACACTCACATCCCTCTCTCATGTAGCAGCCTTAAAAATTATATTCATGACAACGCTATGCGAAAGTGGAATCAGTAAAAGTAGTTGAGCAGTAAAACTTGTAGAATAACACGACTTTATTTTCCTACTGTTGAATGTAGGTTCTCATCACTACTTAGCGATTTAATGTTTGCTACTGCTCAACTATTTACTGAGCGTGGTAATTTTAGAAGCTACCTGGCGATGTATAACCAGGCAGAAACTGCTTGTTGCTTTCGCTCTACAGAAAACCTAGACTTCGTTGACCACGTGATTTATCTTTGTCCATAATAATAATAAACAATGCTTTTTGCCCGCGACTGTAAATTAGACAGAATTAGATAACCCAACAATTAGGGTATAACGTTTTGCAGGGCTTATCACACCAAGGCCGACTGGAAGAAGGACCAGAACTTTATAAAAAAGGTTTGGTCTTTAATAATCACATATCAAATTTAGGTAAGTATGCATTTCGGGTACAAGGACCCCTCATCAGCTTACAAACACATGGCAACAACGTAACAAATACAATACCAATAACCTGTCGGTACAACGGGGTAATCAACATATGCAGTGCACTGCATTTACAAATTATCAAAGTAACTTATACACTAAAACTAAATTATCAAGTATAAATCAGCATCCAATGACAATGTGGTATCACATATTATCTCCACCCGTAAATGTCTTAGTTTCTCCTACATTTTCCAAATTCTGGTAGACGGTTACACTATTAATAATAAATATTGTTAAGTATATTAAAACCTAAACAAAAGAAGGGGAGAGGAATCCAACAATGAACTTACTCTTATTAAACCAATTGGTCTCCAAATTTTAACACAAAACAAAATACAACTAATCTATAAGCCTTTGTGAAGTCAACTGCACTGTCCATCTGCATTTTACAAGGTGATGTGCCTAAACTCCCCACATCTGTTCAGCATCTGTTTCAAGGTTAAGTGAAAACAATGTCAATCCACCCCTCATGTAGCTTCAGTCCCATGTTGTTATTAATTCTGATGTCTTCCTGTATCTTCAGAATTTCTAGGTGTTCCTGTAGTCTTCTTTTAAGTTGATTGTTTTCTGTCATAATACACTTGATGCTATCTTTTAAAATTTCACAACCTTCAGTGTTGCAATGTTGTGCCACTGATGATGATATTAAATTATTTTTGATGGCATATATATGTTCTTTAATTCTTGTCTTTAATTTTCTACCAGTTTCCCCTACATATCTTTTTTTATGTGAACAACTGCAATCTAATGAGTAAACTACATTATCTTT
The DNA here is from genome assembly GCF_000671375.1 of Centruroides sculpturatus. Lineage (NCBI taxonomy): Eukaryota > Metazoa > Arthropoda > Arachnida > Scorpiones > Buthidae > Centruroides > Centruroides sculpturatus. The sequence continues at coordinate 154,812 of NW_019385264.1, forward strand.
TTCTAAAACATTATGTTCAATGTTACCATGTTTACTGTTTAGCAAATTTGCTATGGTGCTTTTGTGGTTTGGTACTAAAATAATATCTAATCTTTTTAATTCATTTTTTAATTTTTCAAAAACACCAAAAACATATTCTATTTTTAGGTACACAGTCTTAACATCTATTGGTTGTCTATTTAACGATATATTTTTCCTTTTGCCTTTACTTGCTTCCAACCACTTAATCAATAATGTTCTAGGGTAATTATTTAGATTAAACATTCTTATTATATTTTGTATTTCCATTTCTTGATCAGTGTGCAAGGTCGTTCTTTCTTTAATTTTGTTGATATACATTTGAAAAGTGTTCTTTTTTATATATAAAGGTATATTAGATTTGAAGTCAATAACTTTATCGGTAGCACAGTCTTTAACATATTTTTTAAATAATAATTTGCCATTTAATCTAACAACAGTAAGATCTAAGTAATTCAGTCTATTATCTACTTCTTTTTCACATTGAAATTGGACATTTTTATTTATTAAATTAAT
>NW_019385264.1:156873-191367 GCF_000671375.1 Centruroides sculpturatus
TCTTGAGAAATCGGGGGTCTATGCTGTACCTTTGGAAAATCAGGCAACGGGAGTAAACACAAGATATATCGGGGCCACCACTAGAATGCTTTCCAGCTGCCTTGATGAGCACCAAGACGATGTTAGGAGGGTAAGAAACACCACCGAGCTCGCAAGGAAGGTACTTGAGCAGGGTTACAACCCGCTATGGTCCCAAGCGGTTATGCTCAAGAGCTGCAAGGATCAAAAAACTGTTTTTATATGGGAATCTCTCCTCACTACCACCTTGGACACTTGCAACACCCCTACGCTCGAGCTGCCTAGTATATGGGTCACGCTGTATAAGCGTTTAAGCAAGTATTAGCAGTCTCTAGTATGCATGTAGCGTGAGCATGGCTCTGCACATGCGCCAGCTCGCACTTCACGGAGCTATCTGCTCGTTCGGTTTTTGAATTATGTTTAAATATTTACTTCGTGTTCTTAACGGCTTTAACATAATGTCAAATTATCTTATATGTTCTTTTCTGCATTCAATTATTTTTGTTTAAAATTTTTTGGTAAATTTCTGTATTCGCCTGAGGACGACGACTATAAGTTCGTTTAAAGTGCTTGCGATAAAAAAACGCATGTAACGCTGAACTCAGTGTCTTTGTTTTTGTTATTATAGAAGAAGCTGTTGCATTCTTGAATTCTCAGGTTTATCCATTTTCCTCTGATTCCACTTTCCGATTGGTTGGTTTCTCCTCATTACCTGGTGACAATTCAAAACCTTTCGGGACAAGGGAGAGGCCAGAATCGAAGTTTAATTTGATTCCTATCTGGAGATAGTTGATCTTCGTTTTTCCATTGTTCTATTGTTTAAAAGTTCTTAAAAGTTCACATCGTTTTCATTAAGAAAAACTATTTCTAACTTCTATTTTTTTTTCTCAAAAAAAAAAAAAAAAGATAATTTTGTTTTTAAAAATAAATGATTTTAGTGTGAATTTCATTGAGGTTTGGACCTGTCCAGAGCCTCACAAAGATAAATGAATTTTTTTTAATGAAGTTACATTGGAAGTCATCTGTGGAGAATCAGACCGACTGTTTTGTTGACAATGATTAAGTTCATTTGTTATAACTTTTTAATGAGCAAAGGTAATGTGAAAGTTTTGATGACAGCTAAAAAGTACCATTTAATTAGTATAAAAGAATTTTCTGCATTCAAACAAATACAAATTGTGCAGTCTGAAATGTAACTTAAAATAACCTTTATTTCTTGCAAATTTAGTTTCAAGTGACCTTGAAAACAAAATCACTTTTATTGAAAGTTGCAAATTATTCAGCTTTAATTGTCTGTGTTTGAATCCTGCTTATTAAAAAGTTATAAGTGATCTTGAAAATCATTTTTAAGTTTGACAAAATGGACCTGTCTGATTCTTCACAAACGACTTTTTATGTAACTGCATTAACAAAATGAGCGATTACAGTGGATTCTCGATATATTGTTCCCATAATGATTGTTTTCCTGTATCTATTGGGTGTTTCCTCCGGTCCCAAACAAGGACCCATATATATAATGTTAATTTTTCCTTTATTTTTCATTTGCACATTATTCGGGGTTTTTTTATTTTTTTGCAGTGTTCATTCTGTATGTTAACTGAAAGCAAAATATTTTCCTGCATCAATCGTTTTACTCGCAATAGAGGACACTAAATCGAAACACTGATTTTCCTGTACTAAAAATAAAAGCATGTCAAATTTAACAGTTAAACCTTTGACTGCAGCTAACCAGTTTTTATTGTAATTTTTTACTACTTTTTGTTTGCTACTTTCCAAAATATTATACTTTATTAGCGATATTTGTTCCTAAAGCCCAGCTATGCTGGTAGAAATTAACACGTTGTCTCGAGATAGAGATCGTGTCTGGATAAAATGACAATAGTTGGAACCCTTGTTAAAAATTGAAAATTATAGAGGAAATAAAGGAAATTTGTCAGAAAAAAGGATTAATAGAGAAAATAGAACAAATTTTGGTATTTTTAACTATTTTTTAAAATGTAGAATAAACGAATGTCTGTGCGCATACTCTGTATCGTTTAGTATTACAGAATGCCATCATATAAGCCTATTGCTGGAAAATACACATTCTATACAAGATAAACAATAAAAACACCAACATCATAAATCTCCTGTGTCAACGATCATTTTTCTGCATTAGTTGTTTTTTCCCCAAGTTCTGTGAAAAATGATAGATCGAAAATCCACTGTATTTATTGTGACATTGTCACAATGTTGGGCAGTGAGCTTTTGCCATGGTACTCTCAGTTTTAGTATTGTCTTGCCCGTGTGTATGCAACTGAACCCAAATGATGCATATAAATTTTAATGCAGTGTATTCTAATTATATAATCAATTTGAACATTTAAAAAAACATTCTATTGTTGTTAGCCATTTTTGTTCTATATCTATTATAATCTACTATATCTGATAATGTCTATTTCATATAGACAAAAACATTAGTAAATTTATCTTTTCGTAGTGCTGGTGTTGGTTTTGTGCATGGTGAACTTTAATTGTATTGATATTTGAATATTAGTCAAGATTGATAAGTGAGTCGAGAGCAACTTTTTGCTCCTTAAAGGAGCAAAAAAACCAGAAAGAAAACTTGACAAACATTTGGGCAGATATGGTAATTTGATTTGGATTCAACTATAGAACATAATTAAATTAATTTTTCTGTTATAATAGGTTGGATAAATTTTAATAGATTTTTACAGTAAAGGGCCAAGTAAAAAAGTTACTGACTGACTGTACGTATGGGAATCAAGTTGCCCAATTTTTAGGAGTTGATTACTCTGCTCCCCAAAAGCCTGTAGTAATTCTGGATATCTAGTTCAAAAGATAATTGTTTTCTTAGGCAGATTTCAAAATTTCAGATCTTTCTATAAAAGGGTTGCCAAAATATAAGCAATCAAAAAGGGCAAAGTTTGACAGAAAAAAGCTGTATTCTTTTATTTTCATCTGGCACTGCAGATGCCTCTAGAGAGAAACTACTGGGTCTGGAAAGCTCACTTAAACTGATATTCACAATAGTTTTACCTGCATTATTATTTTCTACATTTCAATTTGAAGTGCCAAACTTATCCTTACCAAAGGAAACCCTAAGGAAAAATATGACTCTAAATTGTCACAATTTTTTACTTGGTGCAATTATTTTACATCTAAGATGTTTTTATTTGGATATCAATATTCCATATGGCTTATTTATTGTGAATTCACAACAATAAATCATTGTATAATTGATTCCATTTATATTTTTCTAACAATTTCGTATTTTAATTTTTGTGTAAAATAAATTGTCTTAAAAATTAATCAAGCAATAAAAAGTGGAACATTTTAAAGAAGATACAATTTTAAATGTAAGAATTACAAATAAGAAATATTTGATTTATTTATAGATCCGAAAGTCCTGTCCGTGCGAAAAAGAAAAAGTCCTCGAAGAAGCATAGAAGGGAGCGGTGAGTGACTCAACTATCTATTACCAAACATCCCTTCATTTAATATATAAATGAAGTTTATAATTAGATGAAAATTATTTGTATTTATTGTTTATATAATACGTGCATATATTATGCTCTATTTTAATTAAGAATGTATGCTATAAAAGTATATTTTTTAAAAATGTATAATTGTAGGAAAATTTGAATTATATTTAATATAATTTAAAATTGTATATCTGTTGTAAAATGTAGTTATTTTTTAAAGGGAAATAATGTTTTAAACTTTTAAAGATAAATAAATCTTTCTGTTCCAATATATGTGCAGTTTAATATTATATTATAATACAGAAAGATTGTCATGTTCTTTAACATAATTGTTAGAATTTGAAATTACACTTCTAATAATAAATATTAATATTTTAAGGAGTAATAATAAAAATTTTTCACATATTAATACAGTCAACATTATAAGACAAAAACTTTATCTTGGAAGTTTCGCTTTGAGGTTTTTAAGAACTAAATTATCAGAATGATAACATTTGTTTGTATGATTTAATTATTAAGGAGTGACGTGCAAAAATCTTATATAATTACAGGATAATGTTAACTAGGTGTACTGTTAGGAACTATTACATGTAATTGTCAATTTTTTTTTGAAATGATAAAATTTAATATTTAAAAGGATAAAAGTTTTTTGTATTCGACACATTTTCAAAACAATCTTATTGCAGAAAACTAATGCAAAATTACTCGGATGTATCAGCCGTTTGCTTTTGAGCCTGCTAAGCTTGTTATCAGGGGCCACTTAATGACTTTCATATTCAAACAATTTAAAGACCTACATTGCTAATTTAGCAGTTGAAAAATTCAAATGAATTCTTTGTTATTTAATTTTTAAATTTTACTTTGTCCACTTTTAACATTTTAACTTTTTATAATGATTTTTAATTCCATTTAAAAGATTTTTGTAGTAACCAAAACTAAATGTATTAACTTAATCTTATGCAATTTCATATGCATCTATGGATAGAATATAATCTTCAGAATGAATAAAGTAATTATAAATTTTTGATAAATACACCTTTGGTTAATTTATAAATATACATTGAAATACTTTTGTATTGTTTCTCTGAAATTTTTTGATATGATCAATTACAAATAGTAGAAAAAAACTTAATATATAAATAATAAGAGCTAAATATTGAGAATTGTAAAATGTGTGTTGGTGTATGATCAGTTTAGAGGGAAAGTAGCATAATTTCATGTAGATAACTTGCTCTGGGATAGATTTTATAGATAACTGCTAGAACAAAGTTGTAGAAACTGCAAAATAATTTTTTTCACGCTAGAATTAAATAGCTAAAGGTTGATGTTTTCTTTCTATTTACATTGACATAATTAAATGGCAAAATAATACATGGAAAGTTTTACAGAAACATAAATGGCTACACATCCTGAAAGTATCCTAAAAATATACACCGCAGACAATCACAGAAAATAATACTTACAAAATGTACTATGATCAAGTTGTAATCATGGATAAATTACAACACACTACTTAGCACATTCAATGACATACAATAGAATAAAATTACATACATAATACATATAGCTGTTCCAAATACTCACAGCATATTAATTTTTTAATATAAGTGTTTTGTAAGTATTCAAAACGTATCCACAAAATAAACCATCATGAGGAATTGCCAGTAGTCTTCTTTGCACAAGTATCGTATCATACATTATTCAAGTCTTAAAATATTAGAGCTTCACAACAGCACATACATTATACTACGGAGGGCTGTCATACTAAATGTGTTGCATAGTCAGGAAATTCTTAAACATAGAAACATACATGAACAGTAAACAAACAAAAGTATTTTTTTCTGTTGTTATGCCTTGACTTAGGTTTGACACAGCACAGCATTAGACACCAGTATCCAGTATGCCATGTAGGAAACACTCCATCAACAAAATAATAATGAAAAATGGATTTTTCAGATTCTAAAACAGCTGTTTACTTAGGTGTTATAATCCAGCAATCATTTGGCTTTAATATATATCAGATTATATTACTACTACTATTATTAATTAAATGTGAAATAATTTGGCACTAGATGCAGGTATTAGGCCATCTATTCTTAATTTTAATAATTGGACTGCAATTTGAAAAAATTGTAGACCTATAAATCCCCACTGTCATCCATTTGTCCATCTGTTTTTTTTATCTTTTGTTTACCTAACTCTGTTCTAAAGACAAGACCAGATATGGAAACCTTAAGGGCAGTAGGCTCCGATTAATTATATGCTAACTTTCGATGCAAACCGAAAGTCATGTTATTTTAATTCAAAAATTTCCTCTGAAAGAAGTTAGATAGATGACTGGCACGATATGGTTGCTAAAGGAAAAGTATGATGTACAGGGGCAAGACACTGCTAATTTGAAGGTTAAAAGCATATATTTTAAATTAAATAAATTAAAAATTGCGATTAAATTTGCAGCATGGCATTGTGATGATGTCACAATAAAATAATTTCTTATATAAATTTTTATAAATAAATTAATTACCTAGGTGTGTCAAAGATGTTTAAATTAAGCAACATGGATGAAAGTCAAATGAGGGGTGCAGATAACTCAAAATAATTTCATGATGACGATATTTACAATTTTATACATTATCAATATGTTAATAATTGAGAAAAAATATATATTCAAAAATTTTAAATTATATTGACTGATGTTGACTGGCTAGACTTATATTTTCACATTGGATCTAAATACACATTTTTAAGGTAATGGATAGATTGAGGATCTAAGCAAAACTTGCACAGTCTGTTAAGGAAGAAGTGCCTCCCAGGAAGACTTTCTACACCAACTATTTAGATGTTATTTTTTCAATAGAATGAAGACTTTGCTTTTGTCCACTTTTCAAAAGGTTAAAATTTTATGAATATAGAATTTTAACCTTAGATGTACATGTGTGATTAAAATTTGGTAAACTCCCGTTCATTGATGAGATGTAAATCTCGGACAAATTATCAGTATTCAATGGTTTTATCCACTTGGTCACTGATTCATTGAAAGTAATGAATATTTCAAATTTTTCAAAAAGCTTTTCAGTTAGCAAGGAAATGATAAATTGTAGTTTTTAAAGAATATAGAACAAGAAAAGTTAAAAGGCATTTTGACAAACCTTCCAAAGATTAAAACATTATTTAGGGTCTATGAATATTTAGTATGCATTATTAGATATAATTAAAAATGAAATTCACAATGATTTCAAAGGATTAAACTAAATAGTTAATAACATTTTCTTCAATATTTCTGAAAACATTACTCTCGTCACCTGAAAATGAATTCGTTGAACAAGAAAAAGACTTTCTACAAAATTAGTTTATTTTACAGTTATGTACAGGGTGATCAAAATTAATGAGTAAGTCTTTGGAGGGAGCTCTTTGTAGACAGAACTAATGAGCTATCTTAACTAAATTTGGTATATATACTATCTTCAGTGTATGTCATTTTGATTTTGGGAAAGAAGTTACTTCAAACTTTTATCATTAGGGTAAAATTTGGAACTCCTTAAAATGCAAAATCATTTCCTGATATTTTCAATAGTAAGAGGACTGCTTCATAAATATTTGAAGTGATGAAATTCTTTAAGTAAAGAGCTAGCATTGCTGTTTTGTTGATAGAAGAGCTTGACAAGTAATGCACAATCTGGAGAAGTGAGCACCAGTTTCAAAAAATTCTTCACAATTTGTTGACAGGTAAACAGTCGTGGTGACTGTTTACCTGTCAACAAATTGTGAAGAATTTTTTGAAACTTTGTTTATATTTGAAATTTGTTGGAAAATGCATGTAATAAGCATATTAATTATGGAAACAGCTCACCAAATTTCATTCTAATAGCTGAACTCTGAAGTAAAATTTTTCTGAAGAGCACATACCCAAAACTGCATGCTCTAAACATTTACTCTCTGTGATCACCCTGTCCATTACATAATTTACTTAAAACTGAAATTGCTATCATAGATATGTATGCTTATCTCTTAGATTTAATTGCTACAAATAGTTAGTTGATAACATTATTGCATTGCAAACTTCAAAACTTCATTTATTGAAGTTTGCAATGCATTAATGATCTTTTTGATTATTTCCGTGACTAGCAGGTGCTGAATGATGATTTTTTAAACTTATGATAAAAAGTTATTTAAGAAATTCTACAAGCAAAGCTAAACTGATTTAAGTATGTCATCTATTGAAAGTAAAATCGTTAAATCTCCATTGTAAAACATAGTTTAAATATACAAGTATCTGTCATACAACACAGCCCTTCTACAGCACGATTTTGCTCTAACATCATTAAAAAATCTGATATTCTTTTTATTCAAATAAACACACATGTTGTCTCAAATTGTCCCACAGATTTTAGAATATCAAAATTTTCAATTTGTTCCAAACCTACTGTCAGATTTACTTTAATGAAAACTGATAGAATTTTTTTCTTTTTTGTCCTAGCTTTCCTATCAACCAGGTGTCATTGTTGTTGCTTTCAGACTTTAATCCTTAAAACTATCACTGTGTTTTGTTTTTATAGATTAGTCATCATATTTAGTAAAGTTTATTTAAACATTTTTAACTGTAGGTAAGTAATTTTTTGTAAAAATGATGAGTGAAATACAGCAGTATTGCAAACTATTCTCAACTCAAACAATTTGGTATTCCAACACAAATTCTGGAGAAAAAATTGCTCTGTAATCTACTGAACAAACATGACCCTCTAGAACAAATTTTTGAGTAATAACATATTTTAGGTATTATTTTGTCATCCATAAAAATTATGATGAAAATAAAAGAAAATGAAGATGTTGCCAATATTTTGATGAAGATTGACAAAAAGCTCAGACAATTCTTTGTAAAAATTAATATTTGACTAAAATTAATATTAATGTGTAATATGTTACTTTTAATTGTGATTGCTAGTTAATTATCGATTAGAAGTAAATTATAGATTGCTTTAATAAACATAAGTCTCTTAGTACAAAACAGAATTGTATACTTTTGTTAATCTTTGTAACCAAACCGTATGTTTTGCACTAGTCCTTTGTTTCGTATAGCACAAATTTGTTTAACACAGCACTTTTTTAGAACATAACCACAGTGTTATATGAGGGATACCTGTATTTTGTAATGACAAAATTAAACTTGAAATAAATGAAATATGAAATTTTAATTTTGTTTTAATAATTTTCTTTTTTAATAAAAACGATGTTATGGGGAGGGAGTATAAAAAAATGTTTTGACTCTGCTTTAAAAAAGTATTCTTCTATTGTATCAGTGTTGTTATGTAGAGAAAGACAAAGTTTTAGCTATTAGCTTTTAAGATAGATGTTCAAACAGGTGTATGTAATAAAATCAATAAAAGCATGGATTGATGCACATTAAGGATTACAATATTGGTGTTAGTAGTTTTCAGTCTAAAGTTTCAAAATTTTATTATTACATCGACACTAACAATGGTTTTTTAACATTTTACTAATTTTGATGATGATTATTTGCTTCTTTTTACATTTTATAGGTAAAAATATAACAATTACACAAAATATTACAAAGTATGAAAATATAATTGATTATGTATCTTATTCTTTGATTTTGATTTTGTGCTACCAGGACTTATATACTTTTCCATAGGACTATTTTCCAATCAGTGCACTTTTTATGGTTTTTTTTGGTGTCGTGCTGTTCTTGCTATTATAATAACAGATGATAGAAATCTAAGAAATGCAACCTATAAGTGATACCATGTTAAGTAAAGTTTTTATTGTCAAACTTGCAGTCTAAAATATCAGTTAAATCTAATAATATAAGCCATTCATCGTGTGTCCGTATATCTGTAATGGTATGCCTAGAATGGCCACTAAGGGTGCCCCTAGCTATTATTTAAATTAACAATAAATTAAGTTTTTTGCACAACCATATTAAAATAACAATTAATGCAGTTTTTTGCATTTTTCACTGCGTTTTAGTAGGGTATGCCATGAGCATGCACATTAAGAAGACATTTTTTAAAATTCCTTCCACGGGGGAGAGGGTTAAGGATTACCCTGAAGAACTCTGCTTCTACTGTACTATTTTAGATGCGTTTTGATTGTGTTTTAGTAGGGTATGCCATGAGAAATTTGGTATATTATTATTTTTATTTGTAATATTAATTTATTATTTATACCACGGAATGACACCACTGCTGCTAGAACACCCACTTGGGGGCATTCCAGGCTACTGGTTTTAAATAATAGCGAGGTTGAGGCCAAAGTTTNATTATTATTTTTATTTGTAATATTAATTTATTATTTATACCACGGAATGACACCACTGCTGCTAGAACACCCACTTGGGGGCATTCCAGGCTACTGGTTTTAAATAATAGCGAGGTTGAGGCCAAAGTTTTAAATGCAAAAACATGTATGTCGGGCGTTCAGTGCCGCTTTCCTGTAAGCTTAGAAGTTTGACAATGGTGTTTGGATAGTCAGTGGAATCATGCTTGACATTCCAAACACCATTACTTGACTCTTATGGTTTTATATAAGGGTTTATTTTTAAATTCTTTATTATATGGTATTTTAGCATGGCATGACCTCCTTTGGGCCCTTTCTAATTTAACCATAAGGTTAAATTAGAAAGGGCCCATAAGACCAATAAGACACTCCTTTGGGCCCTTTCTAATTTAACCTTATGGTTAAATTAGAAAGGGCCCAAAGGAGGTCATGCCATGCTAAAATACCATATAATAAAGAATTTAAAAATAAACCCTTATATAAAACCATAAGAGTCAAGTAATGGTGTTTGGAATGTCAAGCATGATTCCACTGACTATCCAAACACCATTGTCAAACTTCTAAGCTTACAGGAAAGCGGCACTGAACGCCCGACATACATGTTTTTGCATTTAAAACTTTGGCCTCAACCTCGCTATTATTTAAAACCAGTAGCCTGGAATGCCCCCAAGTGGGTGTTCTAGCAGCAGTGGTGTCATTCCGTGGTATAAATAATAAATTAATATTACAAATAAAAATAATAATATACCAAATTTCTCATGGCATACCCTACTAAAACACAATCAAAACGCATCTAAAATAGTACAGTAGAAGCAGAGTTCTTCAGGGTAATCCTTAACCCTCTCCCCCGTGGAAGGAATTTTAAAAAATGTCTTCTTAATGTGCATGCTCATGGCATACCCTACTAAAACGCAGTGAAAAATGCAAAAAACTGCATTAATTGTTATTTTAATATGGTTGTGCAAAAAACTTAATTTATTGTTANGGGATATCCGCAGACTCCACAAAATTCAACCACGTGATTTCAGCAATCGAGTCCGAGGTGCTCAACTCAGTTAGTGACTTAATTCTACACCCACCGGCCAGCGAAAAATACGAGGCCCTCAAAAAACGTCTCATTGAGCTACACTCGGAAAGTCAAGAATCAAAGATTCGCACACTCCTGCAAGGCTTGGAGTTAGGAGACCAGCGCCCGTCACAACTGTTAAATCGTATGCGTGCTCTCGCCGGCGAGGCGGTTGGGGAACCACTATTAAAGTCCTTGTGGCTATCAAGATTACCAGCGAACACTCAAAGTATTCTTGCCGCGCTAAGCGAGGACCTACCCCAACTAGCTACGATAGCCGACAAAATCTCGGACCTAACCATCACGCAAAGTGTAAATTCCACCTCGAGTCAACAGTTAACGCACCCATCCTCATTAGAATTTCAAATTGAGCAGCTTACCAATCAAGTAGCAGAATTATCGGCCATAGTGCATCGTGAGCGACCACGTGAGAGGAATAATCGTCCAACNATAAAGTTTGATATTTAATAAATTTTTATTTCGTTATTTTAAATTTTTATAAATAAAATTATTTAATATATAATATACTTACGTTTTTATTTGTATCACTTATAAGTAACCTTTAAATTCCAGAAACTGGCAACAGTGTAATTTCATGTAGATGTCTCGTGACATGTGTGTTTTACGTCTCTGTAATGAAAAGAGAATTTCGATATTCGTCTTTAATCAAGATAAAGAGAAATGATAGTTTTGTCTTTCTTTTTGTACGTTCTAAACCTATGGGCTTTGAATCAGTCAGTCTCTTTTGAATTTGGAATTTTTCTTGAATTTTTTGGAATCATTGAATATGAAATAGATACTTTTTTTTTAATTCTTTCCGCCTTGTGCGCAATAAGAGGGCCTCTTTTAGCAAACACTTTATGGGATCGGCCAGGTCCACAATGGGCCGGCTGGTGAGTGATGGATGGGTCACCCCTCCGAAAAATTTCTGGTGGATTTCTTTACTCCAGGTCGGTAGGCTGCCACTTTGACCGCTCGGCCATCCCGCCGTAAAACAGATACTGTATTTAAAAGTATATAAAGACTAAACTATTGTCAATGCTGAATAATTACTAGTACAGTCGAGTCTACTTAATAGAGCATCCACGGGATCTCTGCGTCATGCTCTCTTATCCAGACTGCTATTTTATTCGAAGTAACAACATCATTCAGAAGGTTGTAATGATATTCAAGTCTCTTCAGTTTTTCATATCTCGGAGATTCTAAGTAACTTATAACACATTTAGAAACGTTAAAATTTATTATCACTTATTTTTACTGTACTTACATATTGGTTTCCATTCGTACATCATCAATTTTATTGTTCTATCAAATAATCGGTGAAACAGTACATTTACCTCGCGTTTTTTTATGCAGCGCTCGAGAAGCGCTTTACAGCGAACACACTGAAACTGGTTTCTAATTGGCCAATACTGCTCGTGACGTCATTTCGCTACACTCTCGCTGCATAAAAAAACGCGGGGTTAGAATGCTCTGTAATGGGACGCAAGGGCCAACCTAAAAATTATGCCGCCCTGAGCAAGATAGTTTTTTGCCGTTCCTTTAAATATAGACATAGTGTAAGTTAAGTCGAAAGATCCGAGGCTTCGGATTTAACACATTTAATTACTTAATTATTTTCAAAAAGTAAAACAATCGATTATCTGAAAATAAGAATGTTTTATTTTTATTTTCTTCGGACAATCTTGCCGCTCCAGCAATCTGCTTCCCTGGGCAGCCGCCCACATTGCCCACTCCTATATCGGCTCCTGATGGGACGTACAGTATAAAAACAAATAAGTACAATATTCCGTATCACCGTAAAGTAAGGTCGCGTGACCTCCGAAATCTGGTCGTTAATCACTTCTTGCCTGGTCCATTCGAAATGATCTATGCTGTTTGTTCATATATGTTTATGTTACCTTTTTTAATGTGTAATTGCTTCTCATATTTGTGTCTGATAAAATCTGTTCATTATATGAAAGAACATAAGAATAGGATAAATAATATACGAAATCTTTCGACTGTCCCATATAATCGAAAACCGACCAATGGAAGGTTTTACCAAATCTCGACAATACCATAATGTAGAGAAGTCTGTTCCTCGGGCGGTGATGTACCATAAGATTAGAGATAGAGCATTATAAATCTTCTTTAAAATAGTGCTCCGTTGTGCGGATTGCTGCTTTAAAAATAACAGCGATACCGCGCTCGTTTAAACGTACTGCCTTACTATCGGTACTCTGTTATCAAGAATCCTAATGTAAAAACATTAGGATCAGCCGAGTAAATCAAAAAGAGGAGGGTGCTCTCTTAAGTGAACTAATCCTTCTTCTAATGTTAAGTGGGCTCGACTATATATTGTCTGGATTTTTAAACTGTTTAAGAAATATCCCGCTTTTGGACTGTTTCATAATTACAATATATTCAAAAAATGGCCAATATTATTTATTGCATTAATTGTATGCGATTCATCTTTGACGTAGAAATTATAGCGTAAAGATTTTCATATCTAATTTATAGAAACGGATAGGCTAAAATAAACAAACTTGTCATATAGTTTTCATTTAACTATTAATTAATTATTCTTATTACTTGTTGGCCGGGAAATGCCGAACACATCTGCTAGTTTCTAATAAAAACAAGTAATTATGAATTCGAATAAAAATATAAAATTTTAAAAACCAAATTTAATTATTCTTAAAAATTCGTGGATCATTTTCATTTAGTTTAAGTTCAAATACAGATAAACATTCCCACGAGGAACCGTATTCATAAAAATACACAATGAAAAATGCGTTAGTAGTTCCGACTGGAATTGTCTCAACATTTCACAGGCAAGGTCAAACGGACACTTGCTTCTCCCTGCGATCGAGTAAAAAGTGATGATAGCGTAAAAGTGATTGAGACATGAAACCTTAAACATTTTTAGTATTCTATTATCTACTTGTGAGAAAAACCCCCCAAAATCAAATAATTAAATAAGAATTTATTGATGTAACTGTGTCTTCAAGCTTTGCATTTCTGAAAATTCTCTGTGGACGCCCATGGTATTAACACTTGGTGTGAAACAGTTCCTAGTAGTTCCGAGTCCGGAATGGAACTACCCATCTCTATAATATAGAATTATCATGAAAACTATTCTATTATGATGTTATTGATAACTGAAAAAATACTTGAAATTTCATTTTAAAAAAAGAAACTGGTGGAACCAGATTGAAAAAGTATAGCTTAACAAAAACATCTAAACAAAGGGAACTTTTAAAAGTTGTAGCATAATACTGGAACCAGATTTGTCAGTAAGATTAACGTGTGAATAAAGAGAACATTACACAGACTGCAACTACAGGAAGTTTTGGGTGAAATAATGTTACAATGGTAATAAATTAAGAAAACAAGCATCGTCACAGAAAAAGGCTTCGAGCGAGTTTCTTAAAGTTCTTTCATTGATACTTACCGCTCAATGATTTCCTGATGTTCAGCCAAATTATTTTAGGTGCAACGCATTAAAGTACAGCCCAAAGATTTTTATAAAAATAGTCTATATAATGTGCATTTTATTCACATGTTAATCTTACTGTCAAATGTATTAATAGTTCCAGTATTATGCCACAACTTTTAAAAGTTTTCTTTATTTACATACTTTTGCTGAACTTTATTTTTTCAACCTGGTTCCACTAGTTTTTTTATGTAATCAACTGATTCTTTATCATTTTTTGTATTGTTTTATAATTTAAAAAATAATAACTTGCAGTATAATTTTAATCGTGAAATCATCTTTATAACATTTCGTAAGCCTTAAATAATGTAAAATGATACTAAACAGATTTCGACCTTCAATACGAATTAACAATTTCAGTTAAACAACAATCCTTTATACAACAAAAAATGATATACTGTACAGCAGATCCTTGTTTTACGTAGTCGATAAAATTTACTGCACATAATTATTTTGTAAATAATATATATTCATCATCGAATAACTTTCAATTATTGGACTGCAATTTTAAAAAGTTATAGACTTATAAAATCCCATTAGCGTTCGTCTGGCTTTCCTTAATCTCGAGAATGGAGTGAGATAGAAGACCGGCATGACTCTATTATTAACAGGAAATGTATAATATACAGGCGCAAGATAATACTAAAATCGAGAACATTGGGACGAAAAATTTTAGCCCGGCATTTTAACGATGTTACAGTAAATAATAGCACGTTTGAATATAAATCAATAAATGATAAATGTGTATAGCCTATATTATTTCGATTTTTTCTTTAGTACTTATTCAAGATTCATAGTTTTAGTACTGTTATATTGCAGACAGTTTTATTATATGCGAATAATCTCTCTGCAAAAGCAGAAATGAATTTTTAAGGATTTAGAACGTTTGTTCTATCCAGGACCGGTTCAAGAATTTTTGCGCTTTCCCCTTTTCCTATAGTACTAGATGCCTTGTGCATTGAATAATCCGCGAATCTTCACGCGAAAACTCTAGATATATACATAATACGTCTAATTATTTTCCCCTTTAACTGATGCTAGCTGTGGCGCCTTTACATTTTTGTGGCGTCCTAAGTCATGTAATACGATTTATTCCAAAAAATACCGCCGATTAATTTCATTAAAAATATATCCAAATTCGATAAAATGCATTTAATCTAATTGGCGGATAAACTTATTTAATTACTTCCACATCATTTAACTTATTCTTTTGGTAACTGATTTTTGTCGCTATTGCTATTCCACATCTAGGATTTCATTATTCAAATCGAAATCAGAATAAATTTACGCATTTTCGAATTAATTATTCTAAAACAAAATTTTAATTTTATATAAAGATCTTATCGACTTTAGGCAGATAATGTTGAATGGTAAATTGTATTTTTATCACAATTTTGCGATAAAAATATGATTTGATATTCAAAATTATTATTTCAACATCCGATATGTTTGCTAATCTCTATGAAAAATAATAAAACATTAATTTAATGTGTAGATTAGAAAAGTGTAACCATATTGAATAGTTCAAATAGAACGGGCAATTATTTCATTTCAAAAATTTTCCTCTAAATGGATGACCGGCACGACTCTATTGCTGACAGGACAAGTACAATGTACAGGGACAAGACACTGCTAATTTGAGGCGGAGAACATATATTTTAAATTAAATAAATTAAAAATTGCAGCCTGGCATTGTGACGATGTCACAGTAAATAATTGCTTGTTACATTACTAATTTATAGTGATGTAACGAATATTCGGTTACTATTCGGTATTCGGCCTATTCGGCCTATTTTTCACTATTCGGCCTATTTTTCACTATTCGGCCGAATACCGAATATTTAATCACTATTCGGCTGAATACCGAATACTTAAAAACAGGATAAATAAATAACAAAAACACAGTAAATTAATCATTTTGGTATTTAGATTTATGTTATCGAGTTAGTGTTGTTTGTTTATATTTATTTATAACTTGTAACATGCACAAAATAAAAAAGAAAATAATATTAGTCACATGTATTCACAATTTATAATNACTCCTCATCTAGAGTACGGACTCCTATTCAATTGTGCTACCTGAACTCTTTTGTTGGCAACTAGTCGCCACATATATATACTGCTGGACACATACATGCATAATCTTTTAACATATATTGCATACATGCTTGGCTCCACCATGCATAACCAAGCTGATAATCAAAAATTAACCTAGTAAATCAGGTACAAACAGCATTATAGGAAATAATAAAGAAATAAAATTAAGAAAGATTGAACATATTTACAATATTTATAGTAAAGCAAAAAACCTATTCACATAGGTTATCTACCTCAGCAAATAACTGTGGTAGTTAACAAAGGAGGTACAACTTGTACATAAGGTCTAGAGAATAGGTTAAGATTGGTCTTCAACTGTTTGCAGTAACTGTCAAAAGCTCAGAGTATCGCTTGACCAAATTTTTGAAGAGATTAAGGTCTTTGTTTTTGATCAACAAACTGGGGTCACAAGACCAGGTATTGCCAGTGTTGAAGGTCAGAAGCCAGAGTTGATGTCATTCATTTTCAAACATAATACATTTGTATATATAGTGTTGGTATCAGTCTTCCACTCCACATATAGGACAAAGCTTGTCAGTTCTTCCAGTAAATCTAAAGAAATACGAACTAAATTTCCCATGATTAGTGAGAAATTGTGTAAGGAAAAAATTAGGAGAAAACCACTTATAGGTAAGTAAATCTGAGATGTTAATCAATGACTCTCCTTTTGGAGATCTTTGGTGACTAATTTCTAAAGACTTGTGGTCTTCCAGATCATCTGATCTGAGTGTATCAGACTACCTTTGGGAAGCTAAGAAAGAAAAGGTGTATAAAGACAATCCACATTCCAATGAAGAACTGAAAGCTGCAATCACAATATACATTAGATGCGTAAGAAGTGAAGATTAAAAAAGTGCCTGAATGTGATTAAATGAGTAGAGACATGCTTGAATGCTCATGAAGGTCATCTTTTAACATCTTTTGTAATTGGTAAGTGACAGAAATATGTACACACAGCATATAAAATAAAATATATTACATTGTCCATAAGTGTAAAGTTACTTTTCAAATACCCTGTATAAATAATGCTCTACTAGACATTCTATTTAGGAATTGCAATTTGACCTGATAAAGATTTGGCATGGAATCAAAAAATTAGTCTGTTGATATTAAATTTTCAACTTGTATTAAAAAAGAGTTGCATGGTGTTTATGAGAATTACCCAGTTATATGAATTGATAAAATAGTGTATCTTAATTTTGTAATTAATTTTGAGGGTCAGTCTTAAAAAAGCCTATTAATGTATTAAAAAATAAATATTTTAATTACCTCAAAAGTAATTGTCCATTTCATTTAGGCAATTATCTCACTGATGAGACAAAGAATTATTTTCTTATAAAATTGCTTTAGCTGTTTCCAGAACCATTTTCTGTCATTTATCTGAAGTGAATTGCAGCCTTGTAAAGAGCTTGCTTCAGTTTCTCAAAAATGGTAAAGTTGTAAGGGGGAGGTAAGTACTGTAAGCAGGGTAGTTAAACATTTCCCAGTGTAATTGGGTCGGTGTGCCAATTAATTAAGTTGGTGATATGAGGGAGAACATTGTCATGGAGGATGATACTTTTTGGAGCTTAACTGCATGTTGTAAGAGCTTAGTTTCTTGGTACCACAATATATTGTATCTCCTTTATCCAAGGAGACACAGTCAATGTATAAGGAGCAACCCATTTTGATCAAAGAACATAGTCAACATTATCTTTTCCATACTGCTTTGAACGGTCTTGGATTTCTTGAAGGAGAAGATCTTGGATGTTTCCATTGACAATTCAGGCTCAAAATGATAGCACCAAATTTCATCACCAGCCACAATTTGAAAGAGAAACTTGTCTCCTAACATGTTCTTATGATCAGTATTCAGGTGATGAACTATATGCAATGGATTCTTCTTCTTTAGTAAAGATGGTTCATGATGATATTTGTGAACAGAATCATGATTAAACTTTCATTAAACAAGAGAGTTCGTCCTGTATGACACACTTGTTATGGAAAATGAGCTTAACTATCTTTTGGAAGGTTTATTTGAAAGTCATGCATTTTGGATAACCCATCTGTAAGCATTATCTGCAAAGTGTGCCCCTTTTCAAAAATTCATACTCAAGTTTGTGATGGTTGTCAGTAGTAATATCCTATTCTCAATACAATGAATTTTGGATGTTCCCAGTCTTTTGCAATTTTTGAATGAAAAAAGACTGGGACATCCAAAGTACAAAATAACTTTAATTAATATTCTTCCTTTGTCAAGTCCATTGCTTTGTTTGGACAGAAATATTAATAATATATCTGATGTTTGTAGTCTCTTCTTCACCAGTAATAAACATCATGTTCAAGAATGCAAAAGAACATTCTTGAAAGAAAAGAATCAGCCTAAAGTGGAACTCAAACTGACAACTCTGGGACCACACAGTAAGCAAGAGTTGTGTGTTTGAGTCCAATTTTGGGCTGAACATTCTTCATAGACAGGCTATCTCAGTGCATTGTGTGCAATTTGCCTGATCTCACATGATTGAGCCATATCACTTTAACAGTTTTTTTTCTGACTGGCCCTCATATATAATCCAAGAAATGCCATTTTAATAATGCTAGCGCACTAAAACAGGCTTCAACACTTCATATTTACAGAGTTATTACATTGGAAATTATTCACACTATTTTGTTAACAGTACACTCAAAAGAATGACTAATGTATGGAAGTAATTGTGACACGAATCAATTTATCAATCAATTATTAATAGAAAAACATGACAATTTTCAATATTTATGGAGATAGAGCCTTTTGCCTTTGGGTGGTACCATTATTTAGATGAAATCATCTAATATTTAGTTTAACCTCTCAAATGGATACCAGACAAGATTCCTAATACCAGACAATTTATTTTAAAACCAAATGGTTGGCAACCTATGACAAAAAGTTTAGTTATATTGGACATGTGAGAATAGGAGGCAATATGCCAGTCATTAAAGAAGCAAAAGAAGAGAGAGTGCACATAACATCCAAGCATTTTTAATTTAAGAATCCCATGTAGCCAGTAAACATAGTTGTTACAGTACTTAGTGTCAGTTGCATCAATTTTAACTCAATTACATAGCCAATCATACAGTTCTTAGCATCTTACAAATAATGAAGCAAGCAGGCTCACTGGAAAAAATGTGGATAGGATGCTATCTAAGCAAAGGAAACCTTGATTTCCTTTATTATGTAAAAATAAAAATACTCTAATTATTCTTTATTATAGCAGTGCAATTACACTGAATGTACACTAATATACTGAATAAACCAATTGCTAAGCAAAACTATTATAAAAGGTTAAAACTAAAATAAGGTTGTATAAGAACTAAAATTTAAAAAAAAATGGAAATTTTATAAAATATTTTAAAAATTCCTGGCAATAATTAGTTAATGATTAATTGTACAATTAGATGATTATACAATCCTGATTAATCAGTCATTGTTAATCAGCTAATCTGATAATCTTCCTAATATAATAAACCTATAAATTATTATTTATGAATTAAAAAAAAATTAAATGTTCAATAGACACTAATTGTCAATTGTTTCTAACATCAATAATTGAATATGTTAATAATGCATAAAAATACAGAAAACTTAAAGATTATAATGATTATAAATACAATCAAGTAATGATATCAAACTTAGTCTATAGTACAAATTATTCAGAGTTTATTTTCTTGTTCAAAAGTTTATAATCTATAAGAAGGAAGATAATGTTCTCATTAACTTTTATTTCTGTAATCAAATTCTGAAAAATGAATAATCACATTTTTGTAATTCCTGATAAATTAATGTAATAAAAACAAAGACATGCACCTAAAACCCAACATCAAGTTAACTCAAAATAATACTTTTACTAATGTTTTCATTTGTTTGTAACAGACATCAGTAAACTTAATATTAAAAAACAGATCGTCACATTAACAGAACTTAAATTTCAAATTTTATATTAAAGTAATAGGTGACTTCTGGAAAGAATGACTTAAATAAAACTTCAGCAGCTTGTTAAAGGCAAAATATAATATTTTCTCATAGAAGCTAGCATTAAGTATTTCATGTATTAGATTACAGTACTCTTCCACATCCAGCCCTTCCCTATCCAGACTGATAAAAG
Organism: Centruroides sculpturatus; assembly: GCF_000671375.1. Classification (NCBI taxonomy): domain Eukaryota; kingdom Metazoa; phylum Arthropoda; class Arachnida; order Scorpiones; family Buthidae; genus Centruroides; species Centruroides sculpturatus. The sequence goes on from NW_019385264.1 coordinate 177,433, forward strand.
GCAATCAAAAATTTTTGAAAACATTATACTCTACTCTGAATCTTACCTTTCCATACTGAAGTGTATACATTTAATTTTTTTAATTAAAATTGCATCAAAGTTCATAGATGCGCACAATTCCTCAACCACTGCCGATAACGACAAGGCATTGGCACAATATAGCAACTCATCAGTGAACAAAACAAACAACTTTAACAGAATACTTTCAAAATTAATTGTAATTGTCAAAAATAAGTGTCAAAGTCAAAGTAAACACTTTTTATACACACAGCAGGCATAGATGTTAGTCTTATTTAAAAATTATTACTCTCCCATATCCAGATTTTTCTAATATCTGAATTGCTCCTACCTATAGGTTCATATATGGGAGAATCTACTGTATATCAATGTGCTTTTAAATACATATGTAATACATTAATCATATTAGTATACAATAATTCATGAATTCAAAAGATTACTTAACATTTTTGTGTTTACCTAACTATTATGCAATTTATTTTACTTATAAATTAACTTCAATGTGTTGATGACAGAACTCATAAATTTCAATTAATAATTAATTTTAAATTCTATAAAGCTGTATTAGCTGTTAATTTAAATTCTAAAATATATACCTGTTATAAAGATGGCATTTATTTACATTATCTTATGGTACAAATATCTTTGTCATCTATAACACAAGATAGTTTTTTTTTAAAAGAGTGCATACTTATCAGACAAGCATAATTTACATTCATTATGACAAAACTGAAGATTTAAAAAAAAAAATATTAAATTCTTTTAATGAAGGTATTTAAATTAAGCAAGTAATTTGCAAGCTGAAAGATTTGCATAAAAAGAAATCTAATAAAACAGCATCACAGCACATAAAAATATTCCATTTTCATACTATACATGGAAAAAAAAAGTCATTATTATAAAAGTCAAATACAAAAGATATATGCTACAAGACAATGTTTATATAAATAATCTTGAGTGAACTTATTCTAATTACGTTATCCTCTTCTGAAAAATTCATATAAGCTATTATATTGTCATTTTATCTTATCATGTAATATATATATATAACAATTACAAGTTTTTTATATTAAACAGTTTCCATAAGCATTAATGTGATTCTAATAATTAAATATCATTTGGAGAAAAACACACCTTTAATTTTTCTTTATATGTAAACAATGTAGTTTATCAAATGAAGTGGAAAAATCATTCATTTACTAATCAAGAAGTTTTTAAAATTTTTAAAATGATTTCTCTTTATATTAAACGTTTAACAACATAATGGCAATTAACAATGAAATGTAAGTAAGAGAATTTTTGAAATGATAATCGATCATATACACGAAACACAGACTGTATTCCTAATTATAGAATGTCATTGAAAGTTTGAAAGGTAACTTATCAGTTGCACTGCTGACATTGATAATTACTTACAACATAATACAAAGTTATGTTTAACGAATGAGAAAAATGAATATAAGAACGTATGAATCGACATAACAGTTAGTTAAGCCTAATGACGACGGGACTTACCTATCAAATTCAGCTAGAATCGACAATTCTTGCGTTGTTAATGTGTTGTTGGCGTTGTCTTCTAAGTCTGCAATCATCCTTGTAATTCATTACTGTAATGGATGAAGAACAAATAATTTTCCTTTTGTTTATGAACAATTTACACTTGAACTCAATTTCTAAACTTCTCTATCCGACGACGAATGACTCAGTTATCACTGTACAATTTTCACTAACAATTATGTTGTGCTTAACCGACAGACTTCCGCTTCGTAATACTCGGAAATTTTTCTAACCAAACTATAATTTGATGTGTTCAATGCATACAGACATCGTCTGTTTAAAATACTTGTACTTGCGTATATATCGATATAAATGTGTGTGTGTATATATATATATATATAAATTTATTTATTTATTTAATTTTTAGTAATAAAGTTTGATATTTAATAAATTTTTATTTCGTTATTTTAAATTTTTATAAATAAAATTATTTAATATATAATATACTTACGTTTTTATTTGTATCACTTATAAGTAACCTTTAAATTCCAGAAACTGGCAACAGTGTAATTTCATGTAGATGTCTCGTGACATGTGTGTTTTACGTCTCTGTAATGAAAAGAGAATTTCGATATTCGTCTTTAATCAAGATAAAGAGAAATGATAGTTTTGTCTTTCTTTTTGTACGTTCTAAACCTATGGGCTTTGAATCAGTCAGTCTCTTTTGAATTTGGAATTTTTCTTGAATTTTTTGGAATCATTTAATATGAAATAGATACTTTTTTTTTAATTCTTTCCGCCTTGTGCGCAATAAGAGGGCCTCTTTTAGCAAACACTTTATGGGATCGGCCAGGTCCACAATGGGCCGGCTGGTGAGTGATGGATAGGTCACCCCTCCGAAAAATTTCTGGTGGATTTCTTTACTCCAGGTCGGTAGGCTGCCACTTTGACCGCTCGGCCATCCCGCCGTAAAACAGATACTGTATTTAAAAGTATATAAAGACTAAACTATTGTCAATGCTGAATAATTACTAGTACAGTCGAGTCTACTTAATAGAGCATCCACGGGATCTCTGCGCCATGCTCTCTTATCCAGACTGCTATTTTATTCGAAGTAACAACATCATTCAGAAGGTTGTAATGATATTCAAGTCTCTTCAGTTTTTCATATCTCGGAGATTCTAAGTAACTTATAACACATTTAGAAACGTTAAAATTTATTATCACTTATTTTTACTGTACTTACATATTGGTTTCCATTCGTACATCATCAATTTTATTGTTCTATCAAATAATCGGTGAAACAGTACATTTACCTCGCGTTTTTTTATGCAGCGCTCGAGAAGCGCTTTACAGCGAACACACTGAAACTGGTTTCTAATTGGCCAATACTGCTCGTGACGTCATTTCGCTACACTCTCGCTGCATAAAAAAACGCGGGGTTAGAATGCTCTGTAATGGGACGCAAGGGCCAACCTAAAAATTATGCCGCCCTGAGCAAGATAGTTTTTTGCCGTTCCTTTAAATATAGACATAGTGTAAGTTAAGTCGAAAGATCCGAGGCTTCGGATTTAACACATTTAATTACTTAATTATTTTCAAAAAGTAAAACAATCGATTATCTGAAAATAAGAATGTTTTATTTTTATTTTCTTCGGACAATCTTGCCGCTCCAGCAATCTGCTTCCCTGGGCAGCCGCCCACATTGCCCACTCCTATATCGGCTCCTGATGGGACGTACAGTATAAAAACAAATAAGTACAATATTCCGTATCACCGTAAAGTAAGGTCGCGTGACCTCCGAAATCTGGTCGTTAATCACTTCTTGCCTGGTCCATTCGAAATGATCTATGCTGTTTGTTCATATATGTTTATGTTACCTTTTTTAATGTGTAATTGCTTCTCATATTTGTGTCTGATAAAATCTGTTCATTATATGAAAGAACATAAGAATAGGATAAATAATATACGAAATCTTTCGACTGTCCCATATAATCGAAAACCGACCAATGGAAGGTTTTACCAAATCTCGACAATACCATAATGTAGAGAAGTCTGTTCCTTGGGCGGTGATGTACCATAAGATTAGAGATAGAGCATTATAAATCTTCTTTAAAATAGTGCTTCGTTGTGCGGATTGCTGCTTTAAAAATAACAGCGATACCGCGCTCGTTTAAACGTACTGCCTTACTATCGGTACTCTGTTATCAAGAATCCTAATGTAAAAACATTAGGATCAGCCGAGTAAATCAAAAAGAGGAGGGTGCTCTCTTAAGTGAACTAATCCTTCTTCTAATGTTAAGTGGGCTCGACTATATATTGTCTGGATTTTTAAACTGTTTAAGAAATATCCCGCTTTTGGACTGTTTCATAATTACAATATATTCAAAAAATGGCCAATATTATTTATTGCATTAATTGTATGCGATTCATCTTTGACGTAGAAATTATAGCGTAAAGATTTTCATATCTAATTTATAGAAACGGATAGGCTAAAATAAACAAACTTGTCATATAGTTTTCATTTAACTATTAATTATTCTTATTACTTGTTGGCCGGGAAATGCCGAACACATCTGCTAGTTTCTAATAAAAACAAGTAATTATGAATTCGAATAAAAATATAAAATTTTAAAAACCAAATTTAATTATTCTTAAAAATTCGTGGATCATTTTCATTTAGTTTAAGTTCAAATACAGATAAACATTCCCACGAGGAACCGTATTCATAAAAATACACAATGAAAAATGCGTTAGTAGTTCCGACTGGAATTGTCTCAACATTTCACAGGCAAGGTCAAACGGACACTTGCTTCTCCCTGCGATCGAGTAAAAAGTGATGATAGCGTAAAAGTGATTGAGACATGAAACCTTAAACATTTTTAGTATTCTATTATCTACTTGTGAGAAAAACCCCCCAAAATCAAATAATTAAATAAGAATTTATTGATGTAACTGTGTCTTCAAGCTTTGCATTTCTGAAAATTCTCTGTGGACGCCCATGGTATTAACACTTGGTGTGAAACAGTTCCTAGTAGTTCCGAGTCCGGAATGGAACTACCCATCTCTATAATATAGAATTATCATGAAAACTATTCTATTATGATGTTATTGATAACTGAAAAAATACTTGAAATTTCATTTTAAAAAAAGAAACTGGTGGAACCAGATTGAAAAAGTATAGCTTAACAAAAACATCTAAACAAAGGGAACTTTTAAAAGTTGTAGCATAATACTGGAACCAGATTTGTCAGTAAGATTAACGTGTGAATAAAGAGAACATTACACAGACTGCAACTACAGGAAGTTTTGGGTGAAATAATGTTACAATGGTAATAAATTAAGAAAACAAGCATCGTCACAGAAAAAGGCTTCGAGCGAGTTTCTTAAAGTTCTTTCATTGATACTTACCGCTCAATGATTTCCTGATGTTCAGCCAAATTATTTTAGGTGCAACGCATTAAAGTACAGCCCAAAGATTTTTATAAAAATAGTCTATATAATGTGCATTTTATTCACATGTTAATCTTACTGTCAAATGTATTAATAGTTCCAGTATTATGCCACAACTTTTAAAAGTTTTCTTTATTTACATACTTTTGCTGAACTTTATTTTTTCAACCTGGTTCCACTAGTTTTTTTATGTAATCAACTGATTCTTTATCATTTTTTGTATTGTTTTATAATTTAAAAAATAATAACTTGCAGTATAATTTTAATCGTGAAATCATCTTTATAACATTTCGTAAGCCTTAAATGATGTAAAATGATACTAAACAGATTTCGACCTTCAATACGAATTAACAATTTCAGTTAAACAACAATCCTTTATACAACAAAAAATGATATACTGTACAGCAGATCCTTGTTTTACGTAGTCGATAAAATTTACTGCACAAAATTATTTTGTAAATAATATATATTCATCATCGAATAACTTTCAATTATTGGACTGCAATTTTAAAAAGTTATAGACTTATAAAATCCCATTAGCGTTCGTCTGGCTTTCCTTAATCTCGAGAATGGAGTGAGATAGAAGACCGGCATGACTCTATTATTAACAGGAAATGTATAATATACAGGCGCAAGATAATACTAAAATCGAGAACATTGGGACGAAAAATTTTAGCCCGGCATTTTAACGATGTTACAGTAAATAATAGCACGTTTGAATATAAATCAATAAATGATAAATGTGTATAGCCTATATTATTTCGATTTTTTCTTTAGTACTTATTCAAGATTCATAGTTTTAGTACTGTTATATTGCAGACAGTTTTATTATATGCGAATAATCTCTCTGCAAAAGCAGAAATGAATTTTTAAGGATTTAGAACGTTTGTTCTATCCAGGACCGGTTCAAGAATTTTTGCGCTTTCCCCTTTTCCTATAGTACTAGATGCCTTGTGCATTGAATAATCCGCGAATCTTCACGCGAAAACTCTAGATATATACATAATACGTCTATTTATTTTCCCCTTTAACTGATGCTAGCTGTGGCGCCTTTACATTTTTGTGGCGTCCTAAGTCATGTAATACGATTTATTCCAAAAAATACCGCCGATTAATTTCATTAAAAATATATCCAAATTCGATAAAATGCATTTAATCTAATTGGCGGATAAACTTATTTAATTACTTCCACATCATTTAACTTATTCTTTTGGTAACTGATTTTTGTCGCTATTGCTATTCCACATCTAGGATTTCATTATTCAAATCGAAATCAGAATAAATTTACGCATTTTCGAATTAATTATTCTAAAACAAAATTTTAATTTTATATAAAGATCTTATCGACTTTAGGCAGATAATGTTGAATGGTAAATTGTATTTTTATCACAATTTTGCGATAAAAATATGATTTGATATTCAAAATTATTATTTCAACATCCGATATGTTTGCTAATCTCTATGAAAAATAATAAAACATTAATTTAATGTGTAGATTAGAAAAGTGTAACCATATTGAATAGTTCAAATAGAACGGGCAATTATTTCATTTCAAAAATTTTCCTCTAAATGGATGACCGGCACGACTCTATTGCTGACAGGACAAGTACAATGTACAGGGACAAGACACTGCTAATTTGAGGCGGAGAACATATATTTTAAATTAAATAAATTAAAAATTGCAGCCTGGCATTGTGACGATGTCACAGTAAATAATTGCTTGTTACATTACTAATTTATAGTGATGTAACGAATATTCGGTTACTATTCGGTATTCGGCCTATTCGGCCTATTTTTCACTATTCGGCCGAATACCGAATATTTAATCACTATTCGGCTGAATACCGAATACTTAAAAACAGGATAAATAAATAACAAAAACACAGTAAATTAATCATTTTGGTATTTAGATTTATGTTATCGAGTTAGTGTTGTTTGTTTATATTTATTTATAACTTGTAGCATGCACAAAATAAAAAAGAAAATAATATTAGTCACATGTATTCACAATTTATAATTACAAATATCAGCACACGTACACGTCTATCGTTGGAGAATCCTCGCACATCTGAGGGTCTGACCCTGCCTATCCTTCTTTTTAAGCGCTCGTCTTTGCTCTTCCCTTTCTCTTTCCTCTATCGCTCTAATCCATGTATGCCTGTGCATACATCATAATACGCGCTCACGATACTTTCGATTCGTCACTTTTCCGTCGTAGAGTTCCCATTTTACAATTACGTGACTCAGCCTGGTGATAACGGAGAAAAGAGACAGATAGGACGTCGATATAAGTCACAGTTATGATTTCACAGATTCGAGACAGCTTGATAGCCCGAACGGCCCCAGGCTTTCGCCCGTGCACGCTAAGTGACTTACATTACAAGCATTTAGCTTTCCGAAGTCTATGACAACAATTGTTTGGCATTGACGGGCGCGAATTTCATGCAATAAGCTGCCTCGACTTGTTCGATTATGTTATTGACTCAATTTCATATTTATTTTCACATTTTTACTTCGCGGTCCTTCTCTGTTCTTTTTCCGTTATTTACACGTGTAGGTCATTTCATTGTTATCCACATTTGATATCATCATTTATCACATACTTCCATGACACTCTTGTCTGTCCGCTACAACTGCCAAGAATTAACGCGATTGGCGAAGCGTAGTGACAGCGGGCCAACAGAGAGCAGGATCCTTGCCATAATGCGGTTTGCGCGCCAATTTTCGTACGTGCGTTAATCAAGCCGAATAGTTTGGCCGAATATTCGGCTATTCGGCCACGCTCCTGGCCGAATATTCGATATTCGGCCTGAGGCCGAATATACTATTCGTTACAACACTACTAATTTATCCAGAGAATTTTCATTGCGTCATACTGAAGTCAGCAACTGCATGTTTTTGTCTGACGGAGATACATTTGTGTTCTTGAACATCTAGAATATTCTCGAATTGTTTCTATTATTTATTCTGTATATTCTTTCTAATCGAAAATTATGAAGATGTGAGCCAATAAACAGAAAATAGCCAAATCACATTATAATCCAGTTGTCAGGAAAAAATCTCTTCGACTTTGACGACCCGAGACGAGATTTCGCAGTTAACACGACTAACAATTTATTTTTCCTTCGATTTCTGACATAAATGCTCATTTGAGACTGCAAGTAAAATTTAATTAACTTTTAAAAAATATCGTGAACATTCTACTCTTGCTTATCATTTCACTCTATTTTCATAAGTCTTCCAGAAATTTTTAATATTTATTAAAGTAGGCGGAAAGTAAACGTTTTGAGAAAATATATGAAGATGTAGCGACATGTGGTCACTAATATAAATACTAAATGTTAATTATATGAAAATAACCGCACAATATTTTATTATAACCGCATTATGTATCTTATTACAAATTTCTATACTACACGTGAAAAAAAATAATAAGATCGCTATTGTATATTCGAATATTAGTGGCGGAGTAGTGGAATGGAAGCGCTGTATTGTCACCACCCAAAAAGCCAGATTCGCGCACGCGCTTTACAGAGCACCAACGTCACCCGGTTTAGCCGGTGGAAGCCTAGGACCTCGGGTGGCTGCTACACGTATAACGCATCCAATTCTATCTGGGACCGGTTTCGGGCTGTTAGCCGCCCGCCCGCTAGACATTTGGCCGCCCTCGCCCGAATACGCGAATCACGAGTAGATTTATAACTTAACCCAACCGATAAGAATTTACCTGTATGTTTTTATGATAGCTTTCTGTACATGCACGCGGGCTGCCAAATCCCGAGGGTGCCCATACCGGTCAATGTCAAATGCCTGTTTATTCGCATCACTAGTATATCTCAAAAGACGCGACAGGGTTCATGGAAATTTTAAAGTTTCTCACCATAGCTGTAAAAGTCTAAATATGTTAAACTTAATAGATTGTCCGTCGTTTGTTTTCCAACTAATTCGTTTTAGGACCAGGTGTTGTCCACAAAAATTTCCAAAATTTACAACTTTTCGGTCACTCTCGTTGAACAGGAAAAATGTCTGTCTTTATTACATCTAATATTTCGAAGAAATCAGTACCACTATACTCGGCTAGAGATTGGTTCGGTTAGGCTTTTGTTTAAGTAAAATTTCGGCTCTTTCATCAGGGTTTTGTTTATAACCCCAATTCCCTAACCGCTTAATTATTTAACTACTTCTTAAGTAGAAATAAGTCGAAACCGGTTACTTTGTACTCGAATATTTGTAGTCTCGGGAAAAAAGTGGAAACACAAANCTTTTGATTCGTTCACGGTTACAAGAAATCACCACATAGAGTCTCTCAAGTCTCCGTAGATATAACAAACACAGAAATAAATAACAAAATAAATTGTAGCTATGTGTCGATTCCGCGCGACACGTCCGAACATGTAAGCTGAACAATAGTGTGGGGTAATGAGTAATCAAGAGTTGCGTGGCGCTCAAACAAAAGACGAATCGACGAGATTTGAAAATCGTAAGTCGGGGTATTACTGTACTGTATTTTTTTTTTAATCGCCAAAACGCTGCTGTGTTTTAAAGGTTTCACCAAATCTACTTGCAAATTAAAAATATGTTACAAATCTAAAAGTTTTCATGGGCGAATAGTAGAAAAACTCCTGTCAGCAGATTAGAGAGTCTCTGTAATCTGTGCCGCTGCTCGACCTTCGACCATTAAGTCAAATCAAAATTATGCCGATCGAACCAGATGCTTTTATTCCTTGCCCTTCCATAATATTCCTTTATTCCTTGCCCATGGCAGGTTCGATCCAAGGTCCTAGAATTCTAGGACTTTGGATCGAACCTGCCATGGGCAAGGAATAAAGGTTCTCTTATTGCTTACAGGGCGGAAAAAGGGCTGTTAATGAGGGAAAGAGTTCAATGCGCTTTGTCTAAAACTTATCTATTTTTATACTAAAAATGAGTATTTTTGATCATATATTGCCAGCATTTTTTAACAATAATTCTGTATGTGAAGTTATAAATTTTTAATAAATTTGATTATCGTAAAATATATTAAAGCAAATTTGAAAATAAAATAAAAATCATTTCATCTGTTTCAGACATGAAAATTTTTGACGAAATATGTTTAAATATTGGACGAATTTTACTAAGAAATACACCTAAATTCGTATCGAATTAAAATAATATCACAATATATAAAAACAAAACAAATTTTACTAAAATTCAGAATATATAAAATTTAAAAATTTAAAAATAGCGCAAATTTAAAAGTATTTTGAAAGAAATTATTTTATTCGTCCTAACAAAAATTTTATGTGACGTCACATTCAGATTGATTGTAAATTCAGGGAAATTCCCTCGAGAAAGACAGCTTTTACTACATATTCCGTAGAAAGGGAAAAAAGTAAGAATTAAAAGGAAAAATTTTGAAATAATTTTAAAATATTTGATCGAATTATATATATTTATTACCAGCCATTTATACAAAAATTATTTTAAATTAATTTATTTAAGTCTTTTATCGATTTACATTTTATTTAAATGTTATGTTTTGACAAAGATAGGAATATATCCCTACAGATAGGGAAATAACGATAAAAACATTCAAGAAGAAACAGACAACAATGTCGTGTTCGGATTCGCAATCGTCCAACAAAACGTGGGAATTAAGTATGTACGAATTGCATAGAACTCCTCAGGATTTAATTACAGACAATACAGAAATAGCAGTGTTACCTAGAAGTCTTCGTACCGAGTTGAGATGCCCTATTTGTTTAGATTTATTAAAAAATACCATGACAACCAAAGAGTGTTTGCATCGCTTCTGTCAAGAATGCATTATAACAGCTCTGAGAAGTGGAAACAAAGAATGTCCGAACTGTAGAAAAAAACTTGTTTCGAAAAGATCGTTACGTCCCGATCCGAATTTTGACATGCTTATCTCGAAGATTTATCCCAGTAGAGAAGAATACGAAGCTCATCAAGAAAGAGAATTGGCAGAATTGAATGTACAACATAGTCAGGCTGTTGCTCATAGCATAGAAGAAGGAATGAGAATGCAAGTATTGAATCGAACAAATCAAAAAGTTAAGAAACAGTTTGGCGAAGAGAACGGTTCCTTGCCCGTTCCGCTACCCGTTCCGGCGTCCAAGCCGAATCCCACCGTTCCCGTCTCCATACCCGTTTCCATTCCGGTGCCGGTCTCCGTCGACGGTGCGTCGTCGCAGCCCCGTAAGAAACAGAAGTTGAGATTGGAAGTGGATTTGCCTTCGAGAGAACGGGACGATCACGACGGCGGAACGGAATCCGAGACGTTGGAAGCCGTCGGACAGGACGTGGAAATCGGTCCCGGAGCGCCGAATGAAATCGAACTCGTTTTCAAACCCCATCCCGACGACGTGGACGATACGGATCTGAATTTGTTGCAAGTTAGATATATCAAGACTACCGCAAATGCTACAGGTAAAATATGTTTTAAAATTATGTAATTTAAAAATTTATCTTAAAAAGAGAGAAATAAATTAGGAAGATAAATGTGTTGGTGTCGTTCGAAGAAAAAGATTGACTTTTCCAAGATGTATTTTACAGAATCAAAAATTCAAAGAAGTTATCAAATTCTTATTAATAAATTAAACTTTAAATGAATTTGAAATTTAATTTTGAATAATTGTTTTAGGTTTTGTCAGATGGTTCGTGGTAAATTATTTGCTGCATCTGTGAGGGTTCCGAATTGAAATCCAATCCAAACTCTTGTGATTTTACGGATATTTTGGTTGCCTCGCTCTTCCTTCTCATTAGTGTACTGAACAATTTCTTTACTGGTTGGGCACATTGATAATGGACAAAACTACTACCAGCCAGAAAAGACACAATATACTAATAAACATTATGTAGTAATATTAGTTAATACAGTAGAACCCCTCTAGTCCGTCACTCCAGTTAATCCGACCGTGGTCGGAGTCAAGAAACTTGTCCCGACTCGTCGGTGACTCACCGTCCGTGGTGTTTTTCTGTGTTCGTTACAGTATATGTTTTACATTGTGTGTACATGTACAGTTTTGTGTGTGTTTTCAACATGTCAGGAGTGAAACGTAAACACGTTACTCTTTCATTAAATGAAAAATTAGCAGTGCTACAAAGACTGGACAAAGGGGAAGATTGTTTATTTTACTTTTTTCTGATAATCCGACCTTTTTTGCGTTCCGACCATACCTCCAGTCCCAAAGGTGACAGATTAGAGGGGTTCTACTGTATAGTTGCCAGTTATGTAATGTTTGTTAATCCACAATATAGTAAGTATGGATTTCAAAATATTCAGGATTTGCAAGTTTTATTATCCTATCTTGACTGATTGAAAAAATTTCACGAACAACAAAATAAAATCAAAGAGTAATTTTGATTTTATTTTTTGTATTCCATCTTGAGAATAATTTTTCTCTTTTTAAAACTAAATTCAATAAAAATCAAATTAAATGAACATTGCTAAATAACTTCTAAATGACAACTAATGAGTATTATGAATTTATAACTATTATCAATAATTTCAAAATTATTAATATTGTATTTTGATTGTTAAATCTTGTATTTTCTTAAAATATTTAAATTGTTATAGGCTCATAATCCATATACTCTGGTGATTTAATGCTTATAAAACATATAACTGAATTAAATACGAAATAAATAAATAAATTGTTATATTTTTTTAATAAATTAATGCATGTCAGGGCATTAAGCATAGGTTTACCAGATCAAACTAGGACAGGCAATAGAAGACCCATAACCATTTATTACAATTCAACATATGTAAATTTTTTGTAACATGAGATTTAGTAGCCTAATTATGATGAGAAAGCATTACATGCATAAAGAATAGTTAGCCACTGACTGACTCAATGTAAATAGTATGCTGTTTTTGCTCTGTGGTGGAAGATAGAAGGGGTGCATCCCTATATTTAATGCACAAGACATCACGGTCTTCTGGGACCAGGCCTCTATCATAAAAGCTACTAGATCTAAGCACACAGTAAAGTATCTGGAAAAATTGGAAATCCAGAGGGCACAGAAGAGCATGCAGTGCATTAACTATAGTGATGCCAACGGGCTTTCGTCCGCTTGGAAATCTTTTTGTGATATAAAGGCTTAATTAAGCTTAAGTTGACCCTTGATAGATAGATAGATAATTTATTTATTTATTATTTTAAACATACCAAATTTTTTTGTATGTAACGCTTTTATTAATAACGTGTTACTTATTAATATTTATTCGTTTGCGTAATTTTTTTAATTTCTCATTCGATTTTAGAGAAATAACTGATGATGGATGCTTAATGCATTTGAAAACGTTCTTATGTTATTAAACAATTATGCTGGACTTTTGAATGGTTTTTTTATTTTATTTTATTGAATTTAGTCTCCAGTAAGCAAGTATACTTTTATTTATAAGCAGGGATGCACAACCTTTTCTGAAGAAGGGCCAAATTAGGATTAAGTTTACTGACTGGGGGCCGGATCTCCAAGTGATTAATGCGATGTCTGATGCAATTTGCGAGATTCTTTGTTGTATCGTCATGTGGTTAAGACTGATTGTTTGAAAACACTGTCTTCTCAGGACACATCTTACTTGCGATGATAAGACACTTTCTTATCATATCGCCATCTGTGAAAGGTTTCCCATTCTTGGCTATTAAAGCAGATATTTCTAGGCTGACTTCAACAGCCGCATCCAATTCTCCAGATTGTTTCTTGAACACATTTTGTTGGCTGATTAGTGATCGTCGTAACGATTCGATTTTTCGTTTGCGTTCCATACCTTGCAGAAGGAAATCCTTGTGTTGGCTTTCATGATGTCGCTTCAGGTTGAATTCTTTTGGCACTGCTATTAGTCCATTGCACAAAAGGCAAATAATGCTGTTGTTCTGTTGCACAAAACAGTACTTGTTAGTCCACACTTCCACTTCTTGAAACTGATGATTCTCGCGATTGACCTTGCGTTTAATGCCC
>NW_019385264.1:192941-194905 GCF_000671375.1 Centruroides sculpturatus
TAATTCTTTCATCTTTTCATCCCTTAATTCTGTTAATTTAGATTCGAGCCAACTCACCGTAGAACTTAATCGTGGCATTGGTCGTTCGTACGAGGCAGTGATTACTTTGCGAAAAAGGACATTAGAAGGCATTATCTTATCCCTCTCTGACTTGATCGAATGTCTTTGTTTCTTCATTATCTTAGGATAATTAGGATTATATTCAAATCCTGAATGAAGTGTAGATGCCTCCTTGAGCTTATACAAAAATGGATTTAAATTCACTTCCTTTGCTTGAAGATGTGATTTCTGTTTAAGTCTTTCGAGAGGAAGTCTTCTATATTTGTCATTGATAGGGCGTATATTGGGAAATTGTCCATATCCGTGTGGATCCTGTTCGGTATCGATGGTAGCAAATCCATTGTTTTCGCTTCTACGATACATCGACGGATCATGTTTCGTCCATCTACCACTGGTTATAGCAATGGTCAGAATTTCTTTAAATAATAACGAAAATAGTAGAATTCGATACATGGCGAAAGAAAAATCGCTGCGAAAAGAATGCATTCTAACAATGAAAACGTTTTTCATTATTTCTTTGTAATAATGTTAAGCAATACGTCATTTGTATATTTTTGTTATTGATATTTTAATAAACGCTATTTGGAGTTTTTAAAGAAATTGTATTGAAGTCCAGTGGCGTGCCGTCATTAGAAGCGATGGACGCGCCGCTTCCCTTATATTTTCTAAAAAGTAAATACATATTAATTTTAATTATATGAAAATAATCGCACAATATTTTATTATAACCGCATTATGTATCTTAGTACAAATTTCTATACTACACGTGAAAAAAAAAAAGATAAGATTGCTATTGTATATTCGAATATTAGTGGCGGAGTAGTGGAATGGAAGCGCTGTATTGTCACCATCCAAAAAGCCAGATTCGCGCACGCGCTTTACAGAGCACCAACCTCACCCGGTTTAGCCGGTGGAAGCCTAGGACCTCGGGTGGCTGCTACACGTATAACGCATCCAATTCTATCCGGGACCGATTCCGGGCTGTTAGCCGCCCGCCCGCTAGATATTTGGCCGCCCACGCCCGATTACGCGAATCACGAGTAGATTTATAACTTAACCCAACCGATAAGAATTTACCTGTATGTTTTTATGATAGTTTTCTGTACATGCACGCGAGCTGCCAAATCCCGAGGGTACCCATACCGGTCAATGTCTAATGCCTGTTTATTCGCATCACTAGTATATCTCAAAAGACGCGACAGGGTTCTTGTAAATTTTAAACGTTTCTCACCATAGCTGTAAAAGTCTAAATATGACTTAATAC
The DNA here is from genome assembly GCF_000671375.1 of Centruroides sculpturatus. Lineage (NCBI taxonomy): Eukaryota > Metazoa > Arthropoda > Arachnida > Scorpiones > Buthidae > Centruroides > Centruroides sculpturatus. Next base: position 194,266 of record NW_019385264.1, read on the forward strand.
ATTGTCCGTCTTTTGTTTTCCAACTAATTCGTTTTAGGACCAGGTGTTGTCCACGGAAATTTCCAAAATTTACAACTTTTCGGTCACTCTCGTTGAACAGGAAAAATGTCTGTCTTTATTACATCTAATATTTCGAAGAAATCAGTACCACTATACTCGGCTAGAGATTGGTTCGGTTAGGCTTTTGTTTAAGTAAAATTCCGGCTCTTTCATCAGGGTTTTGTTTGTCTTCAATTCCCTAACGGCCTAACCGCTTAATTATTTAACTAGTTCTTAAGTAGAAATAAGTCGAAACCGGTTACTTTGTACTCGAATATTTCTAGTCTCGGGAAAAAAGTGGAAAGACAAATTTTTATGACAAAAGGATACGTAAATCGTACATTTAAGGAAAATAAATTCTAGAGTTTTTTCTGTACCTCGTGCATGTCTCTCATTCATTAAATTTAGTTGTAAATTATGCTACCAAAGTAACAGTTAATTTTTTAACATTATACAAGAATTATACACGTTTTTTTCTACATCCCCTTAAAGATGGGATATACAAAATCGTAATATCACTGGTTTAACATTGAAATCCGTGAGTAATATAAAATCGGAGAGCGGAATAAAAATATCAAATATTTTAATGGATTTTTTTAAA
>NW_019385264.1:204099-211000 GCF_000671375.1 Centruroides sculpturatus
AAACCGCAGCTTTCTAGCTACACGGAATCATTTTACAACCCTCTTTGTTGACAAGTTTATGGCTTGACGCGGTTTGTAATAATTATTAAATCCAAAATATTTTAATGCAAATGGCTTCCTTTTAGTCATAATGACTCTATTCCAACTACAGTATTAATTTTCTTGGTCCAACTTAATAATAATAAATTTGATGTGAAAAATTTTTTCTATTCTTTGTCTATGGAGAGATATTGTTGTAAATTATTGGTTTTGTAGCTTTTTGTACATTCCTTTTTGAACTCTGGTTAGTTTTTTTCTAGTTTGAATGACATTAGGTTGACGAAACCAATTTACTCCACTGCACTCAACACTATCTTTATCCCATCCGCTGTATCCACTCCATCCACGTCATCCACACTGCACTCAACGTTACCACCATCCGCCTCAACGGACCAGAAAATGTTGTATTTAAAATGATGGTGTAAAATGTTCCCATTTACACGGTCAAAAAGAACACAGTACACACTTCCTTTCTAACAATAACAACACAATTACACTTTAATGTCTCAAATGAGCGAGTGACTCTCTGGCACTCCACAATTGAGCAACACTCTGGCACCCGACAATTATTTGATAATTACAATACTGGTTCTTGACCAGTCACACAGCTACCCACTCTGGTTAGCTCCCCGGTCAGCACTCACTTCACACACAACACTGACTCGACACACACACAGAAAGGGAAGCCCACAAATTTTCCCTCTCTCACAATTTCTCCCTCTCTAGGCGGGACAATCTCACCCCCCATTCTTGGGGATACTATTACCTCACCCACCTGACACATATGACAAAGCTGTGGACTATCCATCAACACTTGCTGACATCCACACACCTGACACACGTTACAATTGAACTTAACACAGACCATTCTACTGTACTCAGAAAATAGGGGTTAAAGATTGAAGACATCCATTCCTTTAACCCCTTATCAGTCATTGTCTCATTCCATACATCTATACTCGTGTTGATTTTGCATGACATCACAGTGAAAACCAGATTATTGGTACGCAATCATATTTTTTGATGAGAAGAAGTGAAACTTAGATGGCCTGATGGCCCATAGGCACAACCCTTAGATATGAACTGCAGTTATTTAAAAAACGAGTTCAAGGTTGTGCATCTGTTATGATTTGGGTTGGGTTTGGAAAAATTGGATAAACTGCCTTTGTTGTTAATGGGAGAATGAATTCAAAAGATTAAATAAACATAAATGGAAAAAAGATTATTACTGAGTTGAGAAAGTACTGGAGATAAAGTTTGGATGTATCAATAGGTTAATGCATGTATATATGTATCTAAAGAATCTAAATAGTAGTTTAAAATATTAAACTATAAAGAAATTATAGTATTCAAAACAGAGTTGTTTTTTAATGGATACTGATGATGACTGAATGTACTATATGGGATGTTTAAAATGTTTTACCAATAAAAAACAAGCAGTTCTTATATTAAGACTGGTTACTTGTCATAATTTTATATGGTGCTATGATTTACTGATTTTGAAGATATTAAATTATAGACCAGTCAGCATTGAGTCCAGATCCAAACCTGACAGAAAACATTTGGGAAGGTATGGTTAAAGATATTTATGGAGGAGGGAAATAGTTTCAAGATTTAACAAGTGCAATAATGAATGTGCAGAGGTCAATAACAGTTAAACTCATCAAGTTAATTGTTAGCATAGCTAATCTTATTATTAAACTTTTGGAAAATGGTGGGGAAAATTAACATAGTACAAAATTAAATCTTCTATAAAATAAAACCTCACCACAACACCTGAGCATTTGCCATTATCAGGTTCATAAGGTATCATAGGCCATTATCAGATTTTAAATAAGTTTAAGAAAATGTTCCACAACACAATGTTTTCTCTCTGCTGTTGTATGAATCTTCTACAAAATTGGATAATTGGAATCTAATAATTAAACATAAACACCTTCCAAACCAGTCCAGAGTCTTGAATTCACTTTAAGAACATTCTCTGTCTTAAGATCTGCCTCAGGTTGAAATCTCTGGGATGGAATGTTTCATTCTAAAACAGAATGCTCCTAAGTAACTTAATTTCTATGACAGACCAATTGGATGTGTTCACTCTTGATTGATGTAATTGAGATCATAAAAATATGTTAGAAATGTTTTGCCATGCATGAAATGTGTTTTTTGTTTTTAAAGTTAATGCATTGTCCTTGCTGGTCTGCTTTAAAAAATTTCCAGTTTTTCCAGTTCTTTTATTTGGTCTGTATATGTGTGCAACGTATCTTACAACTTTCAACTGATGTAACTTTGCTTGTATGTTGTTGTCATAACCATATATGGATATGATGGTGGATTGCTTCTTGTGCTCTGCTAACCATTGTTATGGGCATCTTTTAGTAGAACCAATATTGATCAAATCCATCTGGAACCTGTCATTCTGCAGTGGGATCATATAAACCTGATGCCCTGTCAATGTTGATGGGGTCTTTTCTATTATGTGAAAGATTATATGTGGTTGGATTACATCTGTTTGCATCTGTACAGATTTGAGTGCCCTAAACTTTGCTATTTCTTTAAATATAGTATGCATACCCCTCTTATAGCTTATTATTGTACAGTCAGAAATAGTCATACCATCCTCATTTCTACTTGGGCAAACATTCACGTTAGAGTCAGTGCATCCGTGTTTTTGGATTATATAGCTACAGTATGTGCTAGTTTATAGATTAAGTTGTTATGGTAGCCATGTGCACATGCCATTCCTGCAATTTGACTAAGTTCTATTTTTGTGTCCACTAAGCTAGTACAATGCGTGTGTGCCTTTTTTTCTGATGGCTCTAAAGCAGTGTTTTTCAACCTGTGGGTCAACCCCGTGTACAAGCTTCTGTGTACAAACCTGTGTTTCAACCCCGTGTACACGGGGNATTAATCCGGATAATCGAGGTTCCACTGTACTTACATTCGTGTAAATATTCAAAATTTATATTTAATATTATAATTTTGGAGGTTGCAGAACCAGCAGGTATGATGCTATTAAAAAACAATAAGGAACATCAATGCTCCTTATATACAAGCTATCATGCCAAATTTCGTTTCTTATAGATGCCAACACACGCGGAACATTTTTTCCATATTTTGGGGGATTTGAGGAAAATAAAAAGTAAAATTAACAATGTTTAGAAATGTATTTATCGCTACAGAATATTTTGTCTCGTTTAAAAACGTTTAAAAAGTGAGTTAAAGAAAGAAATGTTTTTTAAATTTTTTTTCAAAATTAAAAAAAAAGAACTATGTGGAATAATTTTGACTCGCATCTGCTTAGTTAAGAGTTAAAACTCTTCCTTTCCTTTGCAGATTTTTACACAATCGGTTAGAATATTTTAGCTCGTTGCCTTTACACAACACAAATGCCACGCTCCCTTGACTAAAAAGAAAATGGCGTATGTGTATTGAATTTTCTGTCAACACAACGTCGCTACAGCCACTCTATGTACTATGTTGAAGCAGAAAAAAGAGAGGGAAAAAGTTAGAACATTTTTCGAATAATTCGAGTTCGGATTTAAAATTTTTAAATATTCACACAGACTTACTAAATATACAATAGTTATTACAAATATACAAAACAAATTACTATGTAAATTGCCTGTTTTTTTCTTCAATTTCCTAGCCGAACTACACCAAATGCAATTTATGAGACCCCGGTGGAAGTACGTAATAATGTAAACTATTACATGAGAATAGGATGCAACAAATATTTTCCAAACTGACTAAATTAGAAAAAATAAAAAAAAATGTAATACAGTAATACCCCGAACTTACGCGATAGGTGGGACCGAGCGATAACCGCGTAAGTCAAATTCGCGTAAGTCGGGGTATAATTTCGCAATTTGCGTAAAATCCAAGTCAAATATATGTAAGCTAATAAATGTTCTCGTTAATCTTATCTCGTCATTTGATTCGTTCACGGTTACAAGAAATCACCACATAGAGTCTCTCAAGTCTCCGTAGATATAACAAACACAGAAATAAATAACAAAATAAATTGTAGCTATGTGTCGATTCCGCGCGACACGTCCGAACATGTAAGCTGAACAATAGTGTGGGGTAATGAGTAATCAAGAGTTGCGTGGCGCTCAAACAAAAGACGAATCGACGAGATTTGAAAATCGTAAGTCGGGGTATTACTGTACTGTATTTTTTTTTTAATCGCCAAAACGCTGCTGTGTTTTAAAGGTTTCACCAAATCTACTTGCAAATTAAAAATATGTTACAAATCTAAAAGTTTTCATGGGCGAATAGTAGAAAAACTCCTGTCAGCAGATTAGAGAGTCTCTGTAATCTGTGCCGCTGCTCGACCTTCGACCATTAAGTCAAATCAAAATTATGCCGATCGAACCAGATGCTTTTATTCCTTGCCCTTCCATAATATTCCTTTATTCCTTGCCCATGGCAGGTTCGATCCAAGGTCCTAGAATTCTAGGACTTTGGATCGAACCTGCCATGGGCAAGGAATAAAGGTTCTCTTATTGCTTACAGGGCGGAAAAAGGGCTGTTAATGAGGGAAAGAGTTCAATGCGCTTTGTCTAAAACTTATCTATTTTTATACTAAAAATGAGTATTTTTGATCATATATTGCCAGCATTTTTTAACAATAATTCTGTATGTGAAGTTATAAATTTTTAATAAATTTGATTATCGTAAAATATATTAAAGCAAATTTGAAAATAAAATAAAAATCATTTCATCTGTTTCAGACATGAAAATTTTTGACGAAATATGTTTAAATATTGGACGAATTTTACTAAGAAATATACCTAAATTCGTATCGAATTAAAATAATATCACAATATATAAAAACAAAACAAATTTTACTAAAATTCAGAATATATAAAATTTAAAAATTTAAAAATAGCGCAAATTTAAAAGTATTTTGAAAGAAATTATTTTATTCGTCCTAACAAAAATTTTATGTGACGTCACATTCAGATTGATTGTAAATTCAGGGAAATTCCCTCGAGAAAGACAGCTTTTACTACATATTCCGTAGAAAGGGAAAAAAGTAAGAATTAAAAGGAAAAATTTTGAAATAATTTTAAAATATTTGATCGAATTATATATATTTATTACCAGCCATTTATACAAAAATTATTTTAAATTAATTTATTTAAGTCTTTTATCGATTTACATTTTATTTAAATGTTATGTTTTGACAAAGATAGGAATATATCCCTACAGATAGGGAAATAACGATAAAAACATTCAAGAAGAAACAGACAACAATGTCGTGTTCGGATTCGCAATCGTCCAACAAAACGTGGGAATTAAGTATGTACGAATTGCATAGAACTCCTCAGGATTTAATTACAGACAATACAGAAATAGCAGTGTTACCTAGAAGTCTTCGTACCGAGTTGAGATGCCCTATTTGTTTAGATTTATTAAAAAATACCATGACAACCAAAGAGTGTTTGCATCGCTTCTGTCAAGAATGCATTATAACAGCTCTGAGAAGTGGAAACAAAGAATGTCCGAACTGTAGAAAAAAACTTGTTTCGAAAAGATCGTTACGTCCCGATCCGAATTTTGACATGCTTATCTCGAAGATTTATCCCAGTAGAGAAGAATACGAAGCTCATCAAGAAAGAGAATTGGCAGAATTGAATGTACAACATAGTCAGGCTGTTGCTCATAGCATAGAAGAAGGAATGAGAATGCAAGTATTGAATCGAACAAATCAAAAAGTTAAGAAACAGTTTGGCGAAGAGAACGGTTCCTTGCCCGTTCCGCTACCCGTTCCGGCGTCCAAGCCGAATCCCACCGTTCCCGTCTCCATACCCGTTTCCATTCCGGTGCCGGTCTCCGTCGACGGTGCGTCGTCGCAGCCCCGTAAGAAACAGAAGTTGAGATTGGAAGTGGATTTGCCTTCGAGAGAACGGGACGATCACGACGGCGGAACGGAATCCGAGACGTTGGAAGCCGTCGGACAGGACGTGGAAATCGGTCCCGGAGCGCCGAATGAAATCGAACTCGTTTTCAAACCCCATCCCGACGACGTGGACGATACGGATCTGAATTTGTTGCAAGTTAGATATATCAAGACTACCGCAAATGCTACAGGTAAAATATGTTTTAAAATTATGTAATTTAAAAATTTATCTTAAAAAGAGAGAAATAAATTAGGAAGATAAATGTGTTGGTGTCGTTCGAAGAAAAAGATTGACTTTTCCAAGATGTATTTTACAGAATCAAAAATTCAAAGAAGTTATCAAATTCTTATTAATAAATTAAACTTTAAATGAATTTGAAATTTAATTTTGAATAATTGTTTTAGGTTTTGTCAGATGGTTCGTGGTAAATTATTTGCTGCATCTGTGAGGGTTCCGAATTGAAATCCAATCCAAACTCTTGTGATTTTACGGATATTTTGGTTGCCTCGCTCTTCCTTCTCATTAGTGTACTGAACAATTTCTTTACTGGTTGGGCACATTGATAATGGACAAAACTACTACCAGCCAGAAAAGACACAATATACTAATAAACATTATGTAGTAATATTAGTTAATACAGTAGAACCCCTCTAGTCCGTCACTCCAGTTAATCCGACCGTGGTCGGAGTCAAGAAACTTGTCCCGACTCGTCGGTGACTCACCGTCCGTGGTGTTTTTCTGTGTTCGTTACAGTATATGTTTTACATTGTGTGTACATGTACAGTTTTGTGTGTGTTTTCAACATGTCAGGAGTGAAACGTAAACACGTTACTCTTTCATTAAATGAAAAATTAGCAGTGCTACAAAGACTGGACAAAGGGGAAGATTGTTTATTTTACTTTTTTCTGATAATCCGACCTTTTTTGCGTTCCGACCATACCTCCAGTCCCAAAGGTGAC
>NW_019385264.1:213371-228991 GCF_000671375.1 Centruroides sculpturatus
TACGTGGGCAGGTCAGCATAATCAGCATCTATTTCTTCAAGAAATGATGTGAAGAGTCGATGGTTGAGTCCATGACGGCGGATTAAGTTCACAGTATCATAGACATCTTTCAGCAGACGTTCAAATCCCAGCTTCTTTGCACAAAGTTGCTGTTGGTGAATTATGCAATGATACTGGACTAACTCCTTTTGCCTGTCCCCAAGGTAATTTTTCAGCAAGGTGAAAAATTAAAAATAATAATTTAATTTTAAATTTACGAAAAAAAGAATGTAAAAATAAAAGTAAATAAAAAGTTCCAATTAATTTACTACTTAAATAACCTAAATATATCTGTTTTCTTTCAAACAAAAAAAACCGCAGCTTTCTAGCTACACGGAATCATTTTACAACCCTCTTTGTTGACAAGTTTATGGCTTGACGTGGTTTGTAATAATTATTAAATCTAAAATATTTTAATGCAAATGGCTTCCTTTTAGTCATAATGACTCTATTCCAACTACAGTATTAATTTTCTTGGTCCAACTTAATAATAATAAATTTGATGTGAAAAATTTTTTCTATTCTTTGTCTATGGAGAGATATTGTTGTAAATTATTGGTTTTGTAGCTTTTTGTACATTCCTTTTTGAACTCTGGTTAGTTTTTTTCTAGTTTGAATGACATTAGGTTGACGAAACCAATTTACTCCACTGCACTCAACACTATCTTTATCCCATCCGCTGTATCCACTCCATCCACGTCATCCACACTGCACTCAACGTTACCACCATCCGCCTCAACGGACCAGAAAATGTTGTATTTAAAATGATGGTGTAAAATGTTCCCATTTACACGGTCAAAAAGAACACAGTACACACTTCCTTTCTAACAATAACAACACAATTACACTTTAATGTCTCAAATGAGCGAGTGACTCTCTGGCACTCCACAATTGAGCAACACTCTGGCACCCGACAATTATTTGATAATTACAATACTGGTTCTTGACCAGTCACACAGCTACCCACTCTGGTTAGCTCCCCGGTCAGCACTCACTTCACACACAACACTGACTCGACACACACACAGAAAGGGAAGCCCACAAATTTTCCCTCTCTCACAATTTCTCCCTCTCTAGGCGGGACAATCTCACCCCCCATTCTTGGGGATACTATTACCTCACCCACCTGACACATATGACAAAGCTGTGGACTATCCATCAACACTTGCTGACATCCACACACCTGACACACGTTACAATTGAACTTAACACAGACCATTCTACTGTACTCAGAAAATAGGGGTTAAAGATTGAAGACATCCATTCCTTTAACCCCTTATCAGTCATTGTCTCATTCCATACATCTATACTCGTGTTGATTTTGCATGACATCACAGTGAAAACCAGATTATTGGTACGCAATCATATTTTTTGATGAGAAGAAGTGAAACTTAGATGGCCTGATGGCCCATAGGCACAACCCTTAGATATGAACTGCAGTTATTTAAAAAACGAGTTCAAGGTTGTGCATCTGTTATGATTTGGGTTGGGTTTGGAAAAATTGGATAAACTGCCTTTGTTGTTAATGGGAGAATGAATTCAAAAGATTAAATAAACATAAATGGAAAAAAGATTATTACTGAGTTGAGAAAGTACTGGAGATAAAGTTTGGATGTATCAATAGGTTAATGCATGTATATATGTATCTAAAGAATCTAAATAGTAGTTTAAAATATTAAACTATAAAGAAATTATAGTATTCAAAACAGAGTTGTTTTTTAATGGATACTGATGATGACTGAATGTACTATATGGGATGTTTAAAATGTTTTACCAATAAAAAACAAGCAGTTCTTATATTAAGACTGGTTACTTGTCATAATTTTATATGGTGCTATGATTTACTGATTTTGAAGATATTAAATTATAGACCAGTCAGCATTGAGTCCAGATCCAAACCTGACAGAAAACATTTGGGAAGGTATGGTTAAAGATATTTATGGAGGAGGGAAATAGTTTCAAGATTTAACAAGTGCAATAATGAATGTGCAGAGGTCAATAACAGTTAAACTCATCAAGTTAATTGTTAGCATAGCTAATCTTATTATTAAACTTTTGGAAAATGGTGGGGAAAATTAACATAGTACAAAATTAAATCTTCTATAAAATAAAACCTCACCACAACACCTGAGCATTTGCCATTATCAGGTTCATAAGGTATCATAGGCCATTATCAGATTTTAAATAAGTTTAAGAAAATGTTCCACAACACAATGTTTTCTCTCTGCTGTTGTATGAATCTTCTACAAAATTGGATAATTGGAATCTAATAATTAAACATAAACACCTTCCAAACCAGTCCAGAGTCTTGAATTCACTTTAAGAACATTCTCTGTCTTAAGATCTGCCTCAGGTTGAAATCTCTGGGATGGAATGTTTCATTCTAAAACAGAATGCTCCTAAGTAACTTAATTTCTATGACAGACCAATTGGATGTGTTCACTCTTGATTGATGTAATTGAGATCATAAAAATATGTTAGAAATGTTTTGCCATGCATGAAATGTGTTTTTTGTTTTTAAAGTTAATGCATTGTCCTTGCTGGTCTGCTTTAAAAAATTTCCAGTTTTTCCAGTTCTTTTATTTGGTCTGTATATGTGTGCAACGTATCTTACAACTTTCAACTGATGTAACTTTGCTTGTATGTTGTTGTCATAACCATATATGGATATGATGGTGGATTGCTTCTTGTGCTCTGCTAACCATTGTTATGGGCATCTTTTAGTAGAACCAATATTGATCAAATCCATCTGGAACCTGTCATTCTGCAGTGGGATCATATAAACCTGATGCCCTGTCAATGTTGATGGGGTCTTTTCTATTATGTGAAAGATTATATGTGGTTGGATTACATCTGTTTGCATCTGTACAGATTTGAGTGCCCTAAACTTTGCTATTTCTTTAAATATAGTATGCATACCCCTCTTATAGCTTATTATTGTACAGTCAGAAATAGTCATACCATCCTCATTTCTACTTGGGCAAACATTCACGTTAGAGTCAGTGCATCCGTGTTTTTGGATTATATAGCTACAGTATGTGCTAGTTTATAGATTAAGTTGTTATGGTAGCCATGTGCACATGCCATTCCTGCAATTTGACTAAGTTCTATTTTTGTGTCCACTAAGCTAGTACAATGCGTGTGTGCCTTTTTTTCTGATGGCTCTAAAGCAGTGTTTTTCAACCTGTGGGTCAACCCCGTGTACAAGCTTCTGTGTACAAACCTGTGTTTCAACCCCGTGTACAAACCTGTGTTTCAACCCCGTGTACAGCTTCGCGACCACCCCCTGGGGGTCGCGAAGTTGTACACGGGGGGTCACGGGTAAAAGAAAAAGACAAGTGTTTGTAGGTCCTACACTACATTAAAAATACTACAATTTCAGTGAGAAGGCTGTACCTGTTTACTATACAGTACAGTTGGTTTTTTGATTGACATTTAGGTCCGAATGATGGGTGTCGCCTGGGAGGGGCCTGGGTAGGTACGGCCCACCTCAGAAAATGATTGCTGAAAAAGTGTTGAGCTGACTTGTAAAAAGAAGTAATAAGTAGAGAAGTAGAAGTGAAAAACCCTCATCCTAAAAAAAAAAATAAAAGTCAACAGCACTCCGAACCCATTGTTATTATAAGAAGGAAGTAACATATTATACGTGTCTTAAGTTATTGTCGATTCTCCTTAAAATCTCATTTTAGTCATCAACAGTAATTTCTCTCAACAGAAAGAAAATTAAATACATAATTTTTTAAATCACTGATGTAGTTTTAATATGGCCCTAGGGGGTCGCCAGAATTTTTTAACTTGTAAAGGGGTCGCGTATTCAAAAAGGTTGAAAAACACTGCTCTAAACATCACTTTTGTAGCTGTATGGGCCATTAGAGTTGGCAGAGATGTATATTGGGTGGAAACGTGGCTTATAGTATACTTTAGTATTAACATGGTTGTTAAAAAAAATTATATTTAAAGTCATGAAATGCACTTTAGTGTTGCTCATCTCATTCAGCTCAAATACTAGGCCATAAGGGTTGCAGGAATTTACTGTCAGGTTTAACCTTCCAAATGATACAAATATACACAACATTTGTATCATTTGGAAGTGATCTACCGCCACTCATCCATATATGCCTATGATAGCAACATACAAGCAAAGTTACATCAGGAAACAATTGTACAACATACATAGAACAAATAAAAGCATTGGAAACATTGGAAACTGTGTTGGGGGAGTATGGTTAAAGATATTTATGGAGGAAGGAAATAGCTTCACAGTAAAAACCACTTGTAGTTGATTTTTGCATCACTCTTGGAATGTTCACAACTGCTGTCCACGAACATCCAATTATTCTTTTTCTGCAATGCTATGACCCGATCATGCAGTCACAACAATGTATTCTTGATATATGACAGATCAGCAAGGGTGATGCATTAACTTTAAATACAAAAAAAAACACATTTCATATGCGTGGTAAGTCCTTTTTGACATTTCTTTATTATCTCAATTATGTCATTTGTGAGTGGTCACACCTGATTGGTCTGTTGTAGAATTTAAATTTAAATTAAGTTGATGTTGTTAGGAGCATCATTAAACCTTAAACATTCCATTCTAGAAGTTTAAACCTGAGGCGGATCATAGAAGTAGATCAAAAATCTTTGTGAAGTGAATTATATATACTTGTACTAGGCTAATTCAAGGTTTGGAAGGCATTTATGTTTAATTAACATACTAATTGTTGTATTTGTAAAATTTATAACAGACAGTATTATTTTTCAAATGATTAAATATAAGTTTTCATTATTGTTTCATATCCAAAAAATTAAATGACTTATTATTTACAATATATAATATACAGTGGAACCCCGGTTAACGAACGTCCTGGTTAACGACCAAATCGGTTAACGAACTTTTATTTTGCAAAAATTTTGTCTCGGATAACGAACATAACGGTATTTTGTGTCAAATTTTAGTTGGTGTTAGGCATGCGCGAGTTAAGCATTGCTTTTCCGAGTGTTTGTGCTATATTTCTTTTTTCAGTTTTGTGATTTATATATTTAATCAATATGGCATCAAAGAAAGAAAAAAGTCATAATGGCAATAGAAAACGACAATGCGCTATCACATTTCAGAAAAATTTTGATTAAAAGAGTAAGACAATCAACTTTAGATCAATTTCTTGTTCCTTACGGAAAGAGTTTGTTTCTTTGTTAAGTTATGGCAGCGCAACACTTGGGCGATCTGACTAGGGGGAATGCCTTCTGGGAGGTGTTTTTAAGGGAAACTGGCCCCTATTTAGGCGTTACAGACGTGAAGAAATCTTGGAAAACTCCACGTGGCCAGCCCGTCTGAGCAAGGTGCGAATCCACGAACGAACTCCCCGTGTTCAAGGTACGAAGACCACTTAGCCACTGGTGGGTTTTTTACCAAAAGAGACTTTGACTTGAAGAATCTTCCGATGAAGTGCTACCCGTTATTTTTTTTGGAGGGATTTCCCTTCTAAGCATTAAGGTTCGTATATCTCCACTTTCCTGCCATCAACTACAACAAATGAAGGTATTATTAAACAAAGTTTACATGTTTGTTGCTGTAATGATAGATACTACGTTTTCCTACATTTTCATCAAAGAAAATTACTGTATATTTCAAATAAAATGACAAAAATTTCAGAGACTAGAACGGATTAATTGCATTTGCATTAATTTCTATGGGAAAAATTGCTTCGGTTAACGAACAATTCAGTTAACGAACGGAGTCGCGGAACGGATTAAGTTCGTTAACCGGGGTTCCACTGTACTTATTATTTACAATTAAATCAAATAATTACATATTTTTGAAAATATAGTTATTACAATATTATGCAGTCTCACTAATTATAGTGATATAGAATGATATTTTGTATTATCTGTAACAGTAGTTTAAAGTTGTATTCTAATTTAAAAATTACATATTATACTATTTTTATTTTTTTTTATTCTTTTGTTCAGTTTTGATAATATATATTAATTAATAATATTTGCCCTGAAGCTGAATGCTATAGAAGATTGTTGATGATTTATATTAAGGAAGAAAATAGTTTAATTTAAGCAGTGAATTTATTGTTGAACAATTTTTGTGATCTTTTACAAATGTTTACTTTATAAGAGAGATTTGTGTAATATATTAGTTTATATCTTTACAGGAAAAATTAGCCAGATGATCTTGCTATAAGATATGCTGTTTTCAGGGATCCCAAGTTTGATTTAAGTTGAAATCATTATAAATTTATCATAGATAGTTGAGGAATAGTTAATAATGCCATAACCTTATCTATCTGGCTAACTCTATTGTGTATCAGGCCTGTCCATAATAAGCATAATTGAGGCAACTGTACAAACTATAAGTGTTTGGGTATTGTGTGAGAAAAATCCAATCCGTCATCTACAGAAAAACTTATAATATGATTATTACAAATATAAGATTATGATTTGTTTGGTTATTTTATATTATATATTATTAACTTCAAATTTGTTTCATAACTTGTATATGTGCATTATAAGAAAAATTATATTTTTATGTATGAAAGTAATAAATTTATCTTTTTATTTTTTCTAGTGGACCATTTATCCAAATATCTTGCAACTAGGATAGCACTAGACAGAAGACAAGATGATCCCACTTCCAAATTATTATCCGAGTTATCGCCCTTTTCTATTTTTATAGCAGTTTCTCACGGGCAGTTTCACCTATTGAAGGGAAGCTTAACCTTAGATCAAGTAAATGAAAAATATTGGAAAGTAAATAAACCTTTGGAAATGTACTATGCATTTAGAAAATCTTGAAATAAGTAAAAAGAAATCAAATTCAAATAACTCTATTTATTTTGTTAATACTTCATTATTCTATATAATTTTGCTATTGTCATATTCTAGTTTGATTACAACTACAAATTGTCTGTCTCCTTTAAAGTTTACAGTGCAAATATATTACAGGGTTTGAGTAGTTTGACTACATCTAACAGCTTATTCTTATAAAAATTCCATTAATAGTTCATGCAAAAGTTTATTAAATCTTTATATGAATTTAAATCTTATTTTAATAATACAGAGTAATTTATAGCTGTATAATATCGTACATTGAAAAATAAAATTGAAATTTAGAACAAAGAGTCTAAAAGTAATTAAGAATATTAAGAATACATAATTTTATAGATGATTCTTGATTATATTTTAAGAATATATCATCAAATTTTTTAGTATCTCTTGGTTATCTATGATTGCAAATTAATTGGGATGTCAAATGAAACAGTATGTGGCCAAAAGTAATTGAGATGCTGAAATAAAGAATGAGCAGAATAAGAAAAAAAAAATATTATACAGAAAACTATTCTGTAAACATATATTTTACCATCTGGCTAATTTTTTGAAGGAATTCTGCAGGTCTACAATACCACTAGTTGTCAAAAGATGGCTATTATTATGTTCATCCAAAATGTGTCAATTCATTTACAATTTTTTTAAGATTCCAGAGGTTTTACTGCATTGGTTGGGCATGATGTTTCAACCCTTAAATATTTGAATTGTTTAAAATCAGGAGAGCTTTGTAGCACTGACAACATTACTAACAGTTATGTTCTGATGCAATTTCAAGTGACAATATGCAGTTTGTTTTATTTTTTTATTTGTCTCCAAGAAAGTAATTGCAATTCTAAAATTAATTTATAACTTAAATAAATGTTTAACAGGCTAAATTAATAAAATTTATTTAAAATAACACTTTAAGTGTTTGAAGTTTAATTTTGATTTCAAAGCCTATAAAATAATATTTTATTAATTACTAAATGATTACTCGATTTTTCATTAAGCTATATTCATGCTATATAGCATGAATGTTGTATAGTAATTCTAATATATTAGACATATAAGTTATATATTAACCTTAGTTATTCTGTAGTCAACCTCTTAAATTTGCACATTTTCATCAACAGAATATAGGTGAAGTATGTATGACTTTTGGATAAGGCCAACCTATTTGTCCATGGTCCGTTTTGTCACTTTTGCTTACCAAAGGCATCAATGTCAATAAACATTTGTTGGCATAAGTACCCAAGAGAGTCTTCTGGTAAATATGACCACATGTAAGAGTGTTTACTAGCCTGTGAACCATTGTTGAAATCAGCAGTCAGTTGAGCATTTGTTCATGATAGCATACACTGACCTTGTAATCATGCAATCATTGATGAGATGTGGATATCCAATGCCTTGTTATGTTTGTTGTTTGTCCATTTTTGCATCACTCTTGAAATGTTCACAACTGCTGTCCACAAACATCCAATTATTCTTTTTCTGCAATGCTACGGCCCGGTAGTGCGGTCACGACAATGTGCCCTCGATCAAAGTCAAATTAGATCTTTTGTCTATCTTAACACTATAAATTGATTGCACAAATGTCACATAGAGTGCAAAAATTCAATGTTTGTAATCACTCAGACTTTTTCCATTATTATTTTTACTCCATTAAGGGAATTTTTTATTATTATAATAATAAACATTTGAAAAGTAACATAAAATAGTGATCTAATATGAAGGAAAACAACTAAACATACATAAAGTCAAGTGATTTCAAACATGAATGTTCATTATTACAGACATTTGTGCAGCCTGCACAAGTCTCACTATTGAATTTAAATTAATTTTTTGTCAGTTGTGTCTAAGTGGAAATTTTTAGTTCATTTTAATAGCATATGAGTTTCGTCACGACTATATGAAATACACATATAGTTTTTACGGACATCTCTTTGTTATTGTATAGTTAAAACTGTTTCCAAGAATGTCATCTCATTTATAACACAGTGCTTACAGAAAATATAACAGCTCAATTAACAGTAGTTTACAGGAATAGTTTTTCTGTATATAGATTTATATAGCTTTAACACAGAATAGATCCGCATTATATTTAGTGAATGTTTTGAAATTTTGTTTTATGCAGATGGCAATTTAATAATATAAATTGTTTTTATATTCATTTTAGATAACTGAAATTTTATCAGATATATATGGTCGGAGAAAAAAATAATAATTAGATTCTTATTTGCATATTATTGAAAGTATATCGAATTAAAGTATATTCAATAAAACGAGTAGTCCTGATGAGATAATAAAACAAATTATTAGGGTGTATTCTGATTTCATGCTTAAGTTCATCTGTTTATACCTACATTATGCAGAAGTAAAGACTCTATCTTACACTTACACTTAACTAGATAGCAATTCAAACAGCTGGCCGTATGCTTTGACCATTTTGCATCAACTACTGCATTTATTTTTCAGATTCTTGTTTATAAATTTTTACAACTAGCTTATTCATTAAGATTAATGTTTTATTAAATTACAGAACTAAACCCTTCTTCTAAACAAATAACAAAATTCTTTAATGGAATTTAAACTACATTATATATCAGTATTAATTTCAATTGAAGATAAGAGATATGAGAAATATTAGAAAATAATGTAATTATAAAAACTTTATAAATCAATAATTTGTGGTTATAAATCATTGGATTACTTTATGGAGATCTGAATTAGTATATTCTGTTAATAATAATTTTACTTGAATTTATGTACAAAAAAAGTAAGGCATTTTTGTTTAATTTTTGGAAAGCTGTTTGCTAGCAGCATATACCAAGAACATAACTGAAAATTTTCCAGTATGAAAAAATTCAACTATGATGCAATATAGTTATTTGAATGACAAATTTTTCTAGAGTGAAACTTTTTTATAAATGATCTAATGGTATTAGTTCAAATAATTCAGTATATTTAAATGTCTGTTATTGTCAATAAAGATCAAGCATTAATACATTATTTAAATTTATAAAATAGAAAACTTTGGTAACTCATCATCATACTGTACTTTTGCAGCATTATTGTGTAAAAAAGAAATGATTGTTTATTCCAAAATTTTATTTATCCTTCGTCTTTTTACCGCTAGCCACCGAAGGTAGGAGGAGGTATTCAATAAAATGGAGATGGTTGGAAAATTTGCGACATCTACAGTCCCCCTCCCAAAAGTTACATGCGTCTATACGTATGCTGGCGTATCAACTCTGGAGCTTCTATGTATTGCATGCTGCGGTTTACCAGCTTAAAGACCAATACCAGCTCTTTACGCATTGATTCAAATAGTCCTTTTATTTTTATAATAAAATTGTGAGTCTTGATAAGTTTAACTTCCATAGTATCCAATTAGTAATAAACAAAAACACAAGAAAGTATATTATCACCATTGTGTAGTTTTAAACATAATTATTTTAAAAATTATGGTGTGTCACAGGAATCTTATTAAAAATTTAAAGTGTGTCGCTAATTAAAAAGGCTGGGAAACTCTGTACTAAATCAACAATGGGTGAGATTGGAAAAATGTCTTAGGTTTTCAACCCAGTTAACGCAACGTCCTCAGTTGTGGGCTATCGAAAATTGAATTTCAAATATCGATAATCCCAGAGAAGACCGCGCACACTTCGTGCACAATTCGTGCAATATTGCTTTGTCGCACACACTCGTGAAACGACCTTATATCTCGATAACAGTCAGATGCCATTGGCATGCGGTGACATTTGATGATAGGGAAGCTGGCGCTGGATAGAAACATTGGAAATGTTATACAATATTTTGGTGTGTACCATCCACCAGCTAAACCGCGAGGTTGGTGCGCTCTTTTACACCAAGTATTTTGGCTGTGGAAACTGTCCCGTATTCGACAATACAGCACTTCCATTGGAAATATGTATATACGAATATACAATAGCAATCTTATCGTTTTTTTCCCACATGTTGTATAGAAATCTGTAATAAGATATATAATGCGGTTATAATAAAATATTAATTTTAATTAATTCAGAGTACGTTAAAATGTAAAAATAGTCGCGCATGTATTTATATTTTAGAAAATACAGTACAAGGGAAGCCGTGCTTCCACAGCTTCTATAGACGGCACGCCACTGATAGACACTGATGTTTTGTTACAGTTTTTGATTCTTCATCGCAATTAATGGAGAAAGGCAAAGTTTCATCAAAATCGATCGAACAGATTTTGAGAACGAACACAGTTCTGTAAGCCACATAGAAGAGGCTTCCCTAACGCTCCGCCTCAAATGTATTCTTATTTTATCAAATATCTCCAAATTTCTCTAATTTTGCAATTCAAAACGAAATAAATTTATTCTTGTACTGTATTATACCGAGAAACTGACATAGCTTTTTATTTTGAAATCTATTTCGTTAAAGCCGTGAAGTAAATGTCAGAATAGCCTAATAAGATACTCTTTTTTGGAATTATGTAGGAATTCCGTGGCTTGAACTAATAGGAACGTGCACGTTTCACGCTTTGTTCATGCAGTTTACGGCATTTACAAAGTGTGAAACCATAACCATGGAAGTATGGAACCAAAATGGCGATTACATTAGGAACACCGGTGTCCCGACCTGGTGTTTATAGACCAATAAATAAATTTGTACGTGGCGCCATCTGTTACGAAATTGTAGTACAAAAACTAAAACTTTATATATTATTCATTATTATAAAATATTGTGTATTATTCTTTTTATTAATCATTAATTATATTCTATATTTAGATTTATTTTAAAATTGATTAAAAAAGTACAGTACTTTATTATCAATAAACAACAGAGTATGTTTTTACAAATAATCAGATTTCTTCTTTAATCAAAAACTGTTGGTTTAGCCCTACTCTTGCTTGTTCTCATTAGATAAAGAGAGCTTTAAATTATCAATATGGAAACACAGTTTAAATTTCTTTTAAATTATTATTTTTAAAATAAAAAATAAACAATTAATATTTAGTAATGGGGTATGTGCTGGACGTCAGAGGTGTGAGTGAACTTTTGCTGAAGAGCAAATATTGGTTGTTATCAAATTGGAAAGGCCAGTATATAGCAAAAAGAATGGTTTAGTTGGCAAGTTGGATATTTATGAACTTAGTTATGTGTTTATTGATTCGTGCTGGAATGGAGCCTAATCCAGGACCTGCATCTCCGTTCTCTGCAGCAAATGTCTCAAGCGGTTATGCAAAAAAAGGGGGTGAGGTAGACCGAGCAAGTATAATTCCAGGGAAATGGAAAAGCAATAGGAAGTTCTAAAAAGTGAAGAATTTCGACAAGAAGAATAGTAGTATTGTAAAAGTAGTTATGAGGGTACGAGAAATTAAAAAAAATTCATGAATATTTTATAAAGCTAAAAGACACTGAACCAGAGGTAAAGGTAGAGTCCCAATATACGTTAAAATCCATATATGACTTAATTCAGGGGAATTTTTTACGAGTTAATGCGGAATTACAGGAAATAAAGACAGAAATCAAGTCATTGAAAGACGAAAATAAATATTTTCGAGGAGAATTAAAAAGACTGCAACAGAGAGTAGAAGATATACAAGTTATATCTAACAAGTAAGAGTCACCGTCAAATAAAAGGTATGTTAAAATTTGAGTTGGATAAATTGGTTAACGAAAGATATAATAATAATATCGTAGTCATGAATTTTCCGTTTATTTCGTTTAATTATTTCAGGGAAGTTAATCAGTTTTTAAAGGTAAAATTAGGAATATCTAATAGCTTGATTGAGAGCTTAATTTATTTGACTAAAAATGAAACAAAACAAACGGTGAAAATTTCAGTAGACACTCGCTATACTAGAAATTGTTGGCTACCTAAGGTAAATCTGACCGAGTAGGGTTAATCTTTTTTTACAGAGCAAAGGTCGCGGCTATATACAATATGTATAATTATTTTTATGATTTATTGTATTGGAATGAGATATGTTATGTATTGTTTAATGAAATTAATGAAAGAGTGGTCAGATTATTGACGAACAGAGTATACAGAGGTTTAAAAGAAAGATATATCAGAAGAATGACATGGATCATGACAAAACAAGTAATAAAAGAAAAGAAAAAGAACATAAACCCATTTGTTTTATGGCAGTGGTTCTCAACCTTTTTTGTTGATGTACCCCATTAGCCCATTAATTGTTTCTCAAGTACCCCTTATATTCTTGTATGTAAATTTTATAATTACTGCGTTAGATGTATACAGCCCTTATAACTGAGCGCCATTAGAAAACTCTAACTAACTATAACTAACTACTTATTTTACGTAAATAATAATAAATTTAATCAGGTACAGTACATACATTTATTTATTATTATTTGATAAGTATATTATATAAAATCACAGAAGTCATTTCAATACATGCATAAATTACATTTCCTAAAAATAAATAATTATAATTAACAATAAAGAAAATTTAAATTATTCTTTAATAATTTCTAACAAAATTTAATGGGATATTTGTTGCGATAAATCTTCAGTAATTTTTTCAAAATTTGGTTCCCACGTTGTTAAATAGAGATTAAAATTGTGTACTGATCTTGAAAATAATGGCTGCGAATTTATAACGTGCAGAACAATACATGAATCTTTCAATTTTTGTAACAAATGTAATGTCTAAATTCGCTAAATTTCAAGTAATGAACACATGCAGTGACACGCATTGCATGGTGAGGGTACATTCCAGGCCTCGTTGTTTCTAATACCAGTAGTCCAGTAAAAACACGAAAAGCCCCAATCTTATCGAGCAATAATTATAGAAAAAAAAAATTTTTTCTATTCTATAATTAATGCTCGGTTAAACAGTAATTTTACTAGACTACAGGTTCACTCGGCACTAACGGAGCAAATAGTGGATAAACAAGTTGTTTACACTGTTAAAAGGGAAATCGGTGTTCACACTGGGATATTTTAAAGCAAGTTTTTGTCGTTTCTTGTGTTAATAATTTACAGCAAATTGATTAACATACGCCATTTTATAATAAAAGTTAGATGTACCCCTTCGATTTACGCTCGTACCCCTAGGGGTTCATGTACCCCCGGTTGAGAACCACTGTTTTATGGGATCAAGTAGACATTCCAACCGAAATCAAGGAAACTCTCAAAAAGGGCCTAACTTCGTTCCGGAAGACAAAAACTTATGGCAAATTTCAATGGCGGAACTAAAAAGAGAAATGTCAGAATTCAATGATTTAGAAAGGGATTTCGTCAGATGGAAGATTGTTCTCAAAGACCATACCCCTAGAACAAAAAGCATTGAAATGAAACAGCAGAAGCACGCAAAACAATGGTAAATAACAATGACTTGGTCCTAACACGAGCTGACAAAAGAAAACACCTAGTCATCATGAAAAGACAAATTACAGTAGAGCCTCGATTATCCGACCCCGCTTAACCGACACCTCGGTTAACCGACTGTCCTAGTCGGCAAATTTCAAATGTCCGCTGGTGATGTGGCGCTACTACAATATTTGGCTATGTCTTGGCTACTTTAATATTATTTTTACGTATATTAGCTGGCAACACTCATTCGACCATGAAAGGGAGCCAGTATTTAAACGAGGCTTAATATTCTAATTTTTAACGATACAATAGCGACGATTATTATTTTAAAAAAATTTTGTTAGGCTTAACATCGATGAAAATTCAACGCAAAGTAGATTAATAGCGATATACTAATACACTAATTACATGGAATATAACAATATACTACACTAATAATAGATTTTTTCATACTTCTCGGTTATCCGCTCTTTCAATTATCCGACCAACCCCAGTCCCCAATTAGGTCGGATAATCGAGGCTCTACTGTATAGGTGTTTCAACGAGATATGTCAGCAGCAGGGGACAACTTGAGTTAGAAGTCGCACTTGTTGCTCTTTTTTTTCTAATACATGGCTTAACTAACACGACTAGAATGAAGTTTCTAACTCGTTTTAAATGGACGAATAAATCCATCTGAAGAGAAGTGTTTAGTCACTCGATAGATCTCATTATCTTCCCTATATTTCAGAACGTATAGTCCTTGTCACGTGTGAGCTCTTATCTGTAAAATTTTGGACACTTTAAATTAACAAAAGTTCAATTTTATTAATAGATTGGTAGTTAAAAAAGGGGGGTTACTGTATTTCGAGTCTATTTTTTTTCGGTTCGGAGGATCGTGATAAAATGGAAACTTTTATTCGCAGACACGAGAATATTAGATTTGTCAATTGATATTACTGTCAACACGAATGTATATGTAAAGAAAGATCCGCGAAAATCTCTCTTCCGCGACAGGGAGGCGCAAAAGTCACGAAATTCGGTGAAAAATCCAAACGTTTTACACTAAATTTCGTGGCGACGCAACAATAAAACTGCGACAATTTGTTGCGAGCGGTCGATTATTGTTATTGCGAGCGGTTTGATTTTTCTGTTCGTGCGTTCAAAAGTGATTTATTCGAAGCGTTTTCTGAGTTTTGCATCAATTGCAGCCATTTTATCGGTAAGTTCAGACCACGAACTTTCTAAATCTAGGTATTTTTCAACATTGTTAAGCCGAATGTCGCAATTAGCGGCAATGATTTTTCCACAAAGCTCCATTTAGATAACAATTGATGGTTTTGGTCACAGAGACGAATGGGGTCTTCCCGCTCATTTTAGGAGATACTTTTCACCCTTTTTATTGTTAATTTTCCAATCGAATTGTTAAAGATTTGTAATTGCTAAAGCA